>NC_142100.1:27496718-27652812 GCF_054644295.1 Miniopterus natalensis | reverse complement strand
CTGAGTGACCGTCCACGGTCTCCGCTCGGTTTCCAAGGCGGGAGGAAGAGCCAGGAAACCCATTCTGCCAGAGGTTTCCAGACAGGCCTTATCTCCCCGCCTCGGCCCCATAAATATTCATATCAGTCGGACACCAGTGTTACGGATGGAGATTCATCAAACACTATAGTAGCCTCGGTGAGAGCATATTTCACAGGTATTGCCGTGTCCTGCGAAATATTCATGGCTTCATGGCTTCGGAAGGGCAGTCCGTCTCCCCGCTATTGACAATATGTTCTTAGTTTGGGTCCCCGGGGATCCTTAAAAGACCTGTCGGTAATGAAATTAGCTGTTGTATTTGGAGAGAGCGGATAAGACTGAAGCTGGGGAGAGCGAGCGAGAGATTATCTTCAAAGGCCACGGCCACCCGAGCCTCTCATTTTTATCTCCACTCCGTAATCATCAAAATTAATAGCCGGGCATGTTCAATTGGCCTAAATTTTTACAGGATGAGAGATAGGAGCCTCGAGCTGGCGGGATGCTCCGCTCAAGGTCGTTTCCACCCCCTCTGTCCGCCCCGCACACCCACGGAGTCGACCGTCAAGGTCACAGGTCCACAAGGTCACAGTGGGTGGTAGGTGATCTTCCCGCTGGGACCGTGGAGTCCTGCCGGTCGGGCGACGTTGGGAGCGGGCGACAGGCGACCTTTCTCTCCGAGGGCGGCGAGGGGACCCGCCAGCCGCGGCAGCGCCCCGTCTGAAGCCTGTCTTCGTGCCCCGAATGCGCCGCACCCTTGGAGGTTCGCAGCGTTTAGACCCCTCTCCCTCCCCCAGGAAAAAAGCAAATGCCAGACTCGCTCACCTCCTCGGTTCTCGTTTTTCTTGATCGCGGCCTAGTAACTCCTTGCCAGGTATTTATAGCTTTTACAGAAACGGATGTTGTTACTGTGGTTTTAAATCTAACTTGCTTAGTGGTTCCCAGGGTCACGGCTGGCTCGGCCAGCCTGGCCTGCCCCCCGAGCACGGGGGACCCTGGGTGACACCGAGACTCTGTCTGGGGCCCGCCAGAGGTTGTACATCCCCAGGGGTGTCCCGACCCCGGATCCTGCACCAGCCGGTTATCTCACGGGCCGCCGGCTTCCCAGGTGGGGACGGCACCCCCTTCCCGAAGGCGCCCGCGCTCGCCGCCTCTTCCTCTCAGATTAGCTTGCGACCGGCAGCCCCTCCATCCGGGCTGTTTCCTCGCCCGGAATATTGGCTTCAGTCGCTGTGACAGATGGGTGTCGGTGACTCAAAGAGAAGCTGGGAGCTTGCAAACCACACTTCCTTCCGAGTTGAGAAATCACAGCCGCCCACGCGTCCCAGGTAGCCTGGAAGGAGGGGCTGGCCGAGCGCGAGATGACACTTCTGGGGGGCTGTTTGCAGGGCTTCCGGGGAGCTGGCAGCCCGCCCCCCGCGGGGCCAGCCAAGTCCCTGGGTGGGGCCGCCGGCTGGGGAGGGCGGCCTGGCTTCCCGGCCACGGTGTCCTCTCGCCCCCGGCACGCGCCCCCACCCTCTCTGAGTGAGAGCTCGAGAGTCCCCGACAGAGCCCGGCCAAGGCGGCCTCGTTGGGTTGCGATGTGTCCCTTTCATGTGACGTGAGACCCGCACGGCCGCTGGACGTCCTCAGGAGCCCCACCCTGGGAGCCCGGCTCCTCTCCGTGGACGGCTGTCATTCAGCGTCACGGTCACAGGGGGGCTGCGGCCCCAGCCACGAGCCTCAGCTCCCGTAGGAGGGAGGACAGCAGAGAAACGGCAGAAACAAACCACCCAGCAGCCCCGGGGGCCCGGGGGCTCCTTCCCTCACGTGTGGCCTTGTCACTGCCCTCTCTGCCTCCGCGCCACACGGCCCCCGCGTCTGCGTCAACTCGCAGCCCCCTCTCTTCTGAGGACACTTGTGATGGTTAGCTGGGCTCCCCCGGGTAACCAGGGGTGCTCTCCCCACCTCAGGGTGCTTAGCTGAACCCCACCTGCAAAGTCTCTTTTACCGTTTACAGCGACGTGTCCGCAGGTTCCAGGGACGAGAACCTGCCGCTCGGGAGCCACACTCACCCTGCCACACCCATCCCGTCTAACGCCCGGGGCCCGTCTGTCTGTGACCGAAACGCTACGCTGACGTCGGGGGGGTGACTCTGTGTGGCTGTCGTCTCTTGAAAGTCTAGAAGAGCTGGTGTCTTTGGACCCACAGCCCCGCGGGTGGGGCTCATGGGCCATAGTCCCCGCCACCCTCTGCTGCCCCCATGTGGGCGGGTGACAGCCCCGGCCTGCGTGGACTCCCCTGCCGGTTTCCTCGGGCACATCAAGAGAAAGCGCCTGAGAGACGAGTGCAAACCACTCACCCCAGCTCTGAGTTCGGCCCCCAGCGCGACCCCTCCTCAGGCCTCCCAGCCGCCTCCTGCAGCCGGGGGTGCGCTCCCTCGGGTCACGGAGCTTCGAACGGCTGTTCCGTGGACGCGGAATTGCTTTGGGCGGCAGGCGGCCTTCGCGTAAGCGCCCGGTCTCGTCCGATTACCACGATGATGATGAATTTGGACAAAGGGAGGTTTGCCTTCCGTCTGATTCCTTCACAGAAGCTGCTCTGCTCGCCGGCGTCGCATCCCTGCCTCTGAAACCAGGCGCGTCTCACCGCAGGTGTGCCCGCGAGACGGGTCACCGAGGCACCCGGGGGGCTTCCGTGCGATGTCCAGCACGGGGCCCGGTCACCAGAATAACCCGTCAGCGGGCAGGACCGGCTGTGACCTCCCGGCGGCCGGGGTCACAGCCGAGGATGCTGGCTTTAGTGTGTGGGCTGGAAAAGTTGTCAGACAGACGCTTCAAAGGCTGAGCTGTATATGCAGAGTCCCCCTTGTTCTCAAAATCGCACCTCACTCAAGGACGAGCCCAGGGAGCGCGTGCGGGGCTCCAAAGAGGAGAACGACCCCGGCGCCTCCGGAACCTGGTCCTGAGCTGTGCAGAGGACGACCCCGCGCACCCGTGGGGGCCGGCGCAGGTCACGCCCGGCGGGGGAGTGAGCGCTGGCCTGCGCGGGCTGCCCGAGGCCCCGCTAACAAAGCACCTCAAACCGAGGCAGAGACGAGGCCCTTCGTCGTCTCTGGTTCTGGAGGCCAGGGGCCCGAGATGCAGGCGTCTCAGGGCCGGGCTCCCCCCAGAGCCTGCCAGCGCCTGGTGGCCCCAGGCGTCCCTGGACTTGTGGCTTCATCCCTCCCATCTCTGCCTCCGTCTTCACGCGGCTTCTCCGCTGAGTTAGTGCCCCAAGTCCTGTCCTTATAAAGGCCCCTGTCCCGGGGCTGGGACCCCCCCGGACGCAGAGCTTACTCATTGAAATATACGTACATATATCTATATCTATATATATGAAAAAATATATAGAAATGAAATTTTACGCCGGGGGAAGACGCTAATTTCTTTTTTTAAAATTTTTAAAAATTGATTTGAGAGAGAGGGGAAGGGAGGGGTAGAGAGAGGTGGGAGCATCGATGCGAGAGACTGAGGGCCGAGCCCGCAACCCGGGCATGTGCCCTGACTGGGCATTGAGCAGCGACCTTCTGGTTCGTGGGGTGGGGGCGACGCTCAACCACTGAGCCACACCGGCCGCGGGACGTGTTCATTTCTCCACCACCCCGGAAGGGAGATGGCTGACGGTGGCGAAAGCCGACACTCCCCAAAATAGAGCCGTGCGCCTGCCTTTCAGGTCACACCGGTAGCCACCAGAACAACTAAAAATAATAACAGAGTGAGGAAAGATCGGGGGGAGCGGGGCGGGGGCGCAGGCAGTGGCCAGACAGACGACCCTCAGGAAGCATCTCTGCTGACGAAGCAATTCCCACCCGCGAAACGACTGCGCGATGCCAGAGGGCACTCAGACCGGGAAAGACGACGTCCCCGGGAGCGGGACTGGCCAGCGAGGGAGCGAGGGAAGCGTTAACTCAGTGTGCAGCTTTCTGGGTGGTTTTCACGTGGGGCCGGGTGCGCCCTGGGCGGCCGGGTGACAGAGAGAAAGGGGCTGGGCTGGGCGGGAAGGACCATGCATCCTGGGACCTGCCTGACCCCCTTTTCTGCTCCCCGCCAGGCCTGGCCAAGCCCATGGGTCTGGTGGAGGGCCCGGGGGGCCTGGGCCAAGGCGGTGTGGCGGCCACTCTGCGGGATGACAGCCAGGAGACAGCCGGCCACTACGAGGAATATGGCTACAACGCCCAGCTCAGCGACCGCATCTCCCTGGACAGGACCATCCCCGACTACAGGCCCAAAAAGTGAGTAGTGACCCTCCCACAGGGACCCCCAACCCCCCCTGCCCACGGTGGGCTCCGGACGCAGGTGGTCACACAGACAGACGGGTGGCCCTCCGACGTCGGGATCTCCCCTACCTGGTTTCCGTGCTCTCGGCCGGGACGGTGTCCTCCTCAGGGCCCAGAGACAGGACAGGCTGCTGGGTCCCTTTCGACGCAGACATCTGTGGGTCTGAGAAAGCCAGGCTGCGCCAAGCTGGCGCTCAAAGAGCCGCCGTGAACATGAATGTCTCCAGGGACGCGAGCTCGAAGCACCTGGCTGTGCCCGGCGGGGTTGTCCCATTTGTTTTTGGTCCAGAGACGCGTAGAGACTGTTTAAAACTAGCATTGTTGTGTCTGAAAGGCATTTGGGGCCTGTCAACCGCCGTCCCGCCCACTCCAAAGCCACAGGAGCTGATGAATCAGACGGTCGGGCCCCCCCAGTGGCCTTGGCTGTGGTCACTCAGGGCGCAGTCCTGGCTGTATCACTGCATCCTGGTTGAAAGCTCATGAGGCACCTTGGTGAAGACGAGACTTGAGCAAAGCGCCGCAGTAAGTGGGCGTCATTGCTTTAATGAGGTGCAGCGGAGCTCGGCGTCTGGGCCCGGCTGCCTCCTGTGGCTCGTCTGTAGGAGCCCAGCTGGCAGCAGGAGCCCTGAATGGGCAGCCATGTGGTCAAGGTCCCCTGAGCCAGTGATGGGCACAAGCCCCTCCGTGGGGTCAGTGCTGGGCCTGGGGCTCGGGGACCAGCTCCTGCTTTGCTCCTGTCCTAGCTGCGTGGGGCTTGCGTCACCTGTCCCAGGAATGTCCGTAGAGACCTCAGGTGCCACCACGTCCCCGGACAGCGACCAGCCTGCGGTTTGCCTCCTTGAAATCCAGTTTCCTCTCCTTGGGCATCAGCTCCCCATTTCCGCCTGGGAGGCTGTGGAAACTTTTTACCCCAGCAGGCTGCAGGGTGCGTCATGTGACCCGGCCCAAGCCAATCAGAGCTTAGGGCCCACCAGCCGCGGCGGCGCTGGCTCCGGGCTGTCACAGCCCACCTGTGAAATCCGAAAAAACATCCGGTGCTGGAGGATGAGCACCTGGATCCAGCTATTCCTGAAGCTGGTTGTAATTAATTACAAATAAATAAAAAATAAACCCTTAGGCTCTGCAGTAAGCTAACATGTACACACATACATATATTAAAAAAATTTTTTTTTTTGCTTAAGCAAATTTGGATTGGTTTTTAGCTTCTGAAAGCTCGAAAGGGCTCCAGGTTCATCCCGCGTGGTGCTTTGCATCCTCGCGCCATCAGGAGCACCTTCCTCCGGTGATTGGCTGGGCCTGGGATTTGCTTGAGCCGCAGGAGCCCCCCTGGCTTTCCCTCTTTCCCACACACTGCAGGCCGCTCCCCCTCTAAGGAACCTCCGTCTCCCAAAATAAAAGCTGACAGGCGCGATCAACCCCAGTTGCCTTCTCACGTTACGGAGGACACCAGGGGGAACGTCGGACACGCTGACATTTGCAATGCACCTTAATTGATTAGAAGCCTGATTCACAGAACTCTGACGAGGGGGCGCCGCTCTCTGCGGCGCCGAATTAGAGCACGTGGGTTTTACGTGTTTGTTTATATCCCATTTCTTCCCAAGAAAGAAACAAAAAGGCTCTGATGCCAGTGACATACACAGAACTTTCCCAACACACACACACACACACACACACACACACACACACACACATGTACATGTATGCACACGTGCGCCTATGTCTGTTCATGTGTGCGTGCACATGTGTGCATGTCTGTTCACGTGTATGCCGGTGCGAGTGCATGTGTGTGCACGTGCGCACACATATATGTCTGTTCACATGCGTGCCTGTGTGAGTGCGTGTGCGTGCATGCATGTGTGCATATATATGTTCACATGTGTGCATGTGTGAGTGCGTGTGCATGTGTGTGCCTGCGTGTGCCTGTGTGTCTGTGCGTGTCCCAGCCCCAGTGGCCGTTCAGAGTGCTCACTACTTTCTCCCATTAACAGTATTCATCCCCCTTCCTCTGGAGGTGGACAGCTTTCTAATTAAGCCGCGGCTTCAATTACGCCACAAAGCACATAAGTTAGATCTTGATTATCGAGCCCGGCCCAGGGGCTCGTGAAAGGAAAACAGGAAAATCCAAATTAAACAGGATGGTAAAAGCCGGCGGCCTTACCCGAGGCCCCGTCCTGGATTCCAGCGCACAAGGTCCCGGCGGCCGCAGGTCGCAAAGCCTCTGTGCGCAGTCACCGAGGCCCGTGGGGTTGCCCTGTCCCACTGGGCTCCGTTGTTTCCTGTTGATGGCGTTGCCACCCCTCTGTCGTTGGGAGCGGGGTTTAGAACTGGATCGAGCTGGCCTCCCGGGGGGCACCAGGCGCCCACCTCCCTGCCCCGTCCCAGCACTGACACTGTCCCCACCACGGTGCCGCCCGCAGGTGCAGGCAGATGACCTACTCGGACGACCTGCCCCAGATCTCCGTGGTGTTCATCTTCGTGAACGAGGCCCTCTCGGTCATCCTGCGCTCGGTCCACAGCGTGGTCAACCGCACGCCCTCCCAGCTCCTGAAGGAGGTCATCCTGGTGGATGACAACAGTGACAACGGTGAGCGGGGCTGGCGCCCCAGGGAGGCAGGGTCCGAAGTCAGGGTGCGGACAGGGCAGCCGTCACCTCCATCCAGGCCCGAACGTCCCACCTTCCTAACTGGAGGCTCAGGCCCCATGAGACACTAACTCCCCACCCCGGCCCCTGGCAGGCACCGGCTTTCTATGAATAATCTGACCCCTCTAGTCCCTCATAAGTGGAACCGACGGGGTCTGTCCTTTTGCGTCTGGCTTACTTCACCGAGCATAGTGTCCTCAAGGCCCATCGACCTTGGAGCAGGTGTGAGAATTTCCTTCCTTTTTTAAAAATCCTCACTCAAGTATATATTTTTCATTGATTTTTTTAGAGTGGGAGGGAGGGAGGGAGAGAGAGAAACATCGATGTGAGAGACACACATCAATGGGCTGCCTCCCACATGCAGCTGGGGCTGGGATCAAACCCGCGACCCAGGTACGTGCCCTTGACCGGGAATCACACTCTCGACCCTTCGGTGCTCCGGCCGACGCTCCCACCACGGAGCCACGCCGACCAGGGCAGGCTCTCCCACGGCACGCCAGCTTCCCGGGGGTGGTCTCCCAGCACCCGAAGCCTGTCCAGCCACAGTGGGTTCCCTCACACGTTTATGGAACGTGGACTGGGGCACACGGCGCCCCAACCTGTCCACAGCCACCTCCGGTCCCTCCAGGGATGCCGGGGTGCAGAGCGGTCTCTGTGTCTCCCCCGCAGTGGAGCTCAAGTTCAACCTGGACCAGTACGTCAACAAGAGGTACCCGGGCCTGGTGAAGATCGTCCGGAACAGCAGGCGGGAGGGCCTGATCCGGGCGCGGCTGCAGGGCTGGAAGGTGGCCACGGCCCCGGTCGTAGGCTTCTTCGACGCCCACGTGGAGTTCAGCACCGGCTGGTAAGGGCGGGTGCAGGCGGACACCCTGCTTAAAGGCGCCCCCACCCGCGCCTCGCTCTCTTGTCCTAAGGTATTGTCCCAGCCCCTTCTGCGTTGCTGTCTGCCGGCCCCCAGCTGCAGGCCGCAGGCCACACAACCCCTGCTCACCCGTCTCCTCCCTCCGGTACATCATCAGCTCCCCGAGGCATGGGTTTTCTTTCTTTTCTGGTTCACACTTGTATTTTAATTTGTTAGGACAGAGCGTGGCACATAATCGGCCCTCGGTTGATGTGAATGAATGTACCTCCCACGGGTGCAGGGAAGGGGGCAGGCGCGGTGACAGGCTCGGCTGACCCCGGGAGCTCTGGGCTCGGACAGCCCTGCAGAGGCGTCACAGGCCCGGCCCGTGTGGTTTTATAGCCTTGGTGCCCATCGGCTGTTACTGTCGCTGCCCCAGGCGGGCGAGACTCGGGCGAATGGGTCTGCAGCCCGAGGACCCCGCAGCTTCCAGCGGGGAGGCCCCGGGGCCCGGCACTCTGCGGGTGGGCGCCCAGCGGACACCAGACCCCGTGTGGCCGCCTGGCGCTGGGCCCCGGCTGGGGTGAGTGCCCTTCCCGGGCCCTTCCTGAGGCGCGCCCCCAACCCCTCCCAGGGCCGAGCCTGCCCTCACGCGGATCCGGGAGGACCGCCGGCGCATCGTGCTCCCCGCCATCGACAACATCAAGTTCGACACGTTCGAGGTGCAGCAATACGCCAGCGCCGCCCACGGCTACAACTGGGGGCTCTGGTGCATGTACATCATCCCGCCGCAGGACTGGCTGGACCGCGGGGACGAGGCGGCGCCCATCAGGTGAGCCGCCCGCCGCTGCGGGCCGCCAGGTGGGGGATGCTCCCCGCAGAACGCCTAGCGCCGGGCGGGGCACGGACACCGCGCAGGTGCGGCCAGGTGTGCCACGGGGGGTGACGGGCACCTCGGAGCTGGCTCTGATTTATGACAAGGTCAGGCAGGGAGAGAGACAGAGAACAGACGGACGGACAGGCAGACGGGAGTGCTGACATCCACAGAGAAAGGAGCCGGGGGGGAGAAAGAGACATGAGAGGTAAGCACAGGGTGGACACGGGGACAGGAGGTGAGAGGGAACAGGACAAAGACGACGGAGGAAGACGGACGGACAGTCAGGACAGAGAGACCAAGAGACATGAGGGACAAGAGTGTCCGAGAGCAGAGAGGAGAGAGACACACAGACAGACAGACACAGAGACGAGAGACAGACAGAGACCGAGGCTGCACCGCCACCCTCACAGCCGTGAGCAGAGCGGGGACCCTGAGGCCAGCGGACGGGTGTCCTGCAGGCGCCCCAGGGTGCTGGCCTGGCCTGAACCGCTCACGCACTGCCTGCTGCCCACCAGGACCCCCGCCATGATCGGCTGCTCCTTCGTGGTGGACCGGGAGTATTTTGGGGACATCGGCCTCCTGGACCCGGGCATGGAGGTGTACGGCGGCGAGAACATCGAGCTGGGCATGAGGGTAAGTGGCCCCTTGCGGAGCCGTGTCCTGGGCCGCCCGGGGCTCCAGGGGCTGAGCGGCGCTGCCGTGGGGCGAGCTCTGGGGGGTGTGCAGTTCTTGTGTTTTTTGGTGTGTTCTGTTTCTGGGGTTCTATTTGTTTTTGTTTTGATTTTTGCCTGCGGGCCTTTGTTCACAGGAAATATTATTTAAGACAAGTTTTTAAAAATTTATATGCAGTGTATTGAAGTGGCACATTTCAAACCTATTTGTTTAAGCTTTGAGGTTAAACCTAGAGATCTTGTTATTATGGTTATAAATCTAATAGAATAGCACTTCCACCGCCCGCTTTTCCTTGGTTAATGTTCGATTAACTCGGTTGCACAGATTAAATGCCATTAAACAATCAGTTCCATTTCTGCCTGTAGTCAAATTCCCTTGAACCTCTTAAAATGACGCTTATAAATGTATTTTCTTTTCCCTTTAAGCATTTTCATTGCCTGATATCTTAGCCAAAATTCCCCCAAGTGCATAAAAAAATCCTTGTGTACCTGACAAATTAAACTTATGCCCAATCTCAGGGCCTGGGAAGCATTTCAGGGCTGTTTGCGATTGTATTTAATTCTCTAGCATGGTCCAATTTTAAATCACAAATTTAGAATCAACCCTCCAGTATACACATTAGAAGTGGAGTCAGGAGGTGAATCGGCAGATTCTCCTGAAGGCTGACTCCTCTGTCCAGCATCAGCCCAGACCCCACTTCGCAAAGTGGAGACCGAGGCCCCATGGTCACAGCACCTGGTCTTTTGCAAGATGCCCCACCCCCTAGACCCTCAGAGAAGTCTGCTGACTGAGGTGATGCAAATGCAAATGCAGGTGCAGATGTAGGAGCAGGTGCAGGTGCAAGTGCAGGTGCAGGTGCAGAGAGGAATTAGGTTTAGGAATGGGCACGGATGTGGATATGTCAGGAAAGCTGACATCAGTGCACCGGCCCCTGGGGGAGCCTGGCATTCTCTCACATTCAAAAGGCCTGTCTGACCTTGAGCTCCAGCCAAGGGGACCAGCCACCCCTGTCCTGAGGGGCAGTGGGTAGAGACTGGCCGTGGGCACCTCAGGGCTGGGTGCTCCCAGGGAGCTTGGAAATGAGGTCCATGCATTTCCCCAGCCCAGGAGCCACTCCCACCGGCCTCTCCAATGCCTCTGACTGCCAGGCCCCAGCTGGTGTCCCCAAGGATGCAGCGCGGCCTCCCCTCCCTTCTGTGTGCTCTTCCCGCTGCCTTCCCAGGACCCTACTACCAAGCACACAGGCCTCAGAGCCACTGCTCCCTCTGATGCGTCCTTAACACAGGCGCCCACACAGCCCTTCTGATCGATGCAGCCCAATTAGAGGAGTAATTCTGTGGTCTCGGGGCCAGTGTCACTACTCTGATTGTAGAAATGCCAACTGCTCGTCTCCTAATGAGGAAAATCCTAGAGCCAATTAGGGGGAAATGAATCCATCGTGCCCGTCAGGTTAATAAAGGTCAAGATGAAACCAAGTGATGAGCGTCCTGGTCAGGAGAGCCGACTGTGGCTCGTAGATGGGAAACCCTTCGCTTCTCTGTTTCAAAACTTTCAGCCTTGCTGCTCCCCCAGGGGTTGCAGGAAAACGGTCCCATCACTGAGGGCAATCTCTGCCCTTCCAACCGGGCCCTTTGAGGGGCCACATTCGTGTTAGATCACCTGGGGCGGGGGCTCCTCCCCCCTCCCGAGAGGATTCACATGTGCGCCTGTCTCTCAAAAGCAAAGAATGGTATCGTTGCCACGGAGGGAGCCAGGGAGGAGTGCCCACACTGCCCCACCGTCCCCACTTGGGGAGAGGGGTGGATGGGTGTCCCCAGGCAGGTCCTAGACCCTTCTCCGTGTGCAGCAGGGCAGCGGGGAGGGTGGGAGTGGACTGAAGTCCCCTTCTAGTCTTGCTTTCAGGAAGGGCTTGTTCTAGTTGCAAATGGTCAGTCTACCTGAGCAGGTGAATCTCGCCTCCAGACGGGAGCAGCAGATGCCACTAGAGGGAGGGAAGTGAGTCTGTCCACTTAAATGTCTTCCTGAAGACGCACTGACACTTGCACTTGGAGCTGCCCCAGCGCTGAGTGGGCGGGGCAGGGACATGCGGAGGGGAGAAGAATGACCAGCTGGGGTGGGTGGGTCTCCCCTGGAGAAACGTCCCTCAGTGGTTTGTGTCCCGTAACGGGCAAGAGACGTGAAATTTGGTAGCAAATGCCTTGGCCTGGCTTTGCTGCACCGAACCCAAGGCTTTTCCTTGGCTGGTCACTTGGACAAGCCCGCAGGCACCAGGCCCCCAGGTGCCCGGGGCAGGTGCGTCCCCCTGGGGCCTGTGAGCCTGGGCGGTGCAGGGAAGGCTGGGGGCGGGGCGGGGCTGGGAAGGACGGGGCGGGGCTTTGGGGCGGGGCGGGGCTGGGAAGGAACGGGGCGGGGCTTTGGGGCGGAGGGGCGGGGCTGGGAAGGAACGGGGCGGGGCTTTGGGGCGGAGGGGCGGGGCTGGGAAGGAACGGGGCGGGGCTTTGGAGGCGGAGGGGCGTGGCCTGGGAGGGACAGGGCGTGGCCCTTGGCGGGGCGTGGCCGGTCCGGGGCGGGGCCGGGGCTCGGGGCGGGGCCGGTCCGGGGCGGGGCGGGGCTCGGGGCGGGGCCGGGGCGGGGCCGGTCCGGTCCGGGGCGGGGCGGGGCTCGGGGCGGGGCGGGGCCGGGGCGGGGCCGGTCCGGGGCGGGGCGGGCTCCGGCTCCACGCCCACGGCCCCCCGCAGGTGTGGCAGTGCGGCGGCAGCATGGAGGTGCTGCCCTGCTCGCGCGTGGCGCACATCGAGCGCGCCCGGAAGCCCTACAACAACGACATCGATTACTACGCCAAGCGCAACGCGCTGCGCGCCGCCGAGGTCTGGATGGACGGCTTCAAGTCGCACGTGTACATGGCCTGGAACATCCCCATGACCGTAAGCGGGCGGGGCGGGCCGCGCTGCGCCCTCCAGGGGCCGGGGGGCCCCGCGCTCACCCCTCCCGCCCCGCCCCGCCCCGCAGAACCCGGGGGTGGACTTCGGGGACGTGTCCGAGCGGCTGGCCCTGCGCCAGAGGCTGAAGTGCCGCAGCTTCAAGTGGTACCTGGAGAACGTGTACCCCGAGATGAGAACCTACAACAACACCCTCACGTACGGAGAGGTACCGCCGCCGGGGCGCCCCGGGTCCGGGGGCTGCGCCGCCGCGCCCGCGCCCCCCCCGCCCCGCGCCCCCCCCCCGGCCCCGCGCCCCCCCCCCGCCCCGCGCCCCTCCCCCGCCCCGCGCCCCCCCCGCCCCGCGCCCCTCCCCCGCCCCGCGCCCCTCCCCCGCCCCGCGCCCCTCCCCCGCCCCGCGCCCCCTCCCCCGCCCCGCTCCCCACCCCGGCCCCGCGCCCCCCCCCGCCCCCGCGCCCCCCCCCGCCCCGCGCCCCTCCCCCGCCCCGCGCCCCCTCCCCCGCCCCGCGCCCCCCTGCCCCGCACCCGCGCCCACATCCCGCGCTCCCCACCCCTGCGCGGTCAGACCCCTCGCCCTGGGCCCCAGGCTCTTGCCTCCCTGGACGGCTGGCCGCAGAGCAGGCCCCTCTGCCCGGCAGGGGACGGGCCCCCTGAGGCCTTGCCTTGGCCTCGACACCCTCCCCATGGCATCTCCTTTGGTTTCTGGTCGCAGGTGAGAAACAGCAAAGCCAGCGGCTACTGCTTGGACCAGGGGGCGGAGGACGATGACCGCGCCATCCTCTACCCCTGCCACGGGATGTCCTCCCAGGTAGGCGCGGCGCTGCCCCAACCGCGGGCAGGAGGGGGTGCAGGGGCAGGCGGGCAGCCTGCGGGGCAAACCAGTGCCACCACCATGGCTGTGAGGTCAGGCACCTGGGGGCGGTGTGGGGGCCTCCAGGAGACACGTGCATACGCACACACACATGTGCACTCGCACACACATGTGCACTGCACACGCTCCCCCGGCTCTCGGCCTCTCCCAGCTCGTGCGCTACAGCACCGAGGGCCTGCTGCAGCTGGGCCCCCTGGGCTCCACCGCCTTCCTGCCCGACTCCAAGTGCCTGGTGGACGACGGCAGGGCCCGCACGCCGGCCCTGAGAAAGTGCGAGGATGTGGCCCGGCCGGCGCAGCGGCTGTGGGACTTCACCCAGGTCAGCAGGGCGGGGGACATGGCGGAGGTGAGCCAACAAGGGTCAGAGGTCCCCAGGAGGCAGGCCTGGGGCGGGGACAGTGAGGGCCATGCTGCATGAGGACCACACAGTTGGGGAAGAACAGAGAACTTGACCCTGGGGTCCTTGGGCACGGTCAGGCCCTCAGTGCTCAGAGGTGACCGAGGGACACGCCAGGAGTCAGGGAGCCGCCAGGGAAATGCCCATCTCAGGGGCCTTGGACCCTGTTGTCATGATTACTCCTCAGACCCCAGGGAGCTGGGCAGGTGGGGAGGATGACCGATGCGGGGGATGTGGGAGGGCAGAGGAACGTAGGGGCAGACAGGCCAAGTCTCAGGTGGCTGTGAGTGACCACGTGGGGCTTGCATCCTTCACTCCCGGATGCTCGCACGACGGCCCCCAGGCACCCATGCTGACTCGGTTTCCCTGCCCTGCAGAGTGGCCCCATTGTGAGCCGGGACACTGGCAGGTGCCTGGAGGTGGAGATGTCCAAGGACGCCAACTTTGGGCTGCGGCTGGTGATGCAACGGTGCTCGGGACAGAAGTGGGCCATCAGAAACTGGGTCAAGCATGGCCGGCACTGACCCCTGGCCCAGCCTCCCCAACCTGCATCGCAGACCTGGAGGCCTGGGGAAGGGGACGGACCTTCCCGCCCACCCCGAGCTGGAGCCCAGAGGACCCGGCTGCGCCCACGCCATCTCGGGCAGGGACCTCTCCTGGCTGCTGGCAGATCAGTGGGTCCTGTCCCCAGGACAGTGGGGCCCCCTTGTGCGCTCTGGAGGCCAATTCGGGGAGCACAGACCCTCGTAGCCGAGTGGCTGTGCCCGAGCGCGTTGCTGGCAGCCAGCTCCAGCTCCAAACTACGTGCCTTCTCCATGGTTTTCTTGTCCAGCGGCCTGGATGGCCACCTCCTCTGCATGTGCTGAAGCCCCTGTACATACCCAGCCCCTCCGGAACTGCCCCTTGAACTCAGAGGGCGGTGGGCTGTCCCTTGCTGCTGTCTCCACCCTCCCGTGGTCACCCAGTTGAACCCCAAGAGTGAGCAGAGCACAGCCTCTCATGGCTAAGAGGGGAAACGAAGCCAGCTGCAGGGACCCAAAGACATGACTGCTTCCATCCAATAAAGAGCAGATTAAACGACACAGACCTTCGTTTCCCGCCTGAGTTGGAGCTGGCGGGGGGTCCAGGGGAGGGTCCTGGTCCCAGCCTCCCACCGGGCCAGGCGCCTCCCCTTGTTGCTCTAAGGCAGGGGTCAGCAAACAAGGACCCACAGCCCCTCATCTGTTTTTATAAATAAAGTTTTATCGGCATATGGACATGCCCACCTGTTTATTTGTTGTCCACACAGGCACTTTGGGGTTCTAGGGCAGAGTTAAGAAGCAGGACTCCCCCAAAACACAGACACACACATACATGCAGGGCTGTCCTGGGGCCTCTAAGACAAGACAGCACCTCATGGCTGTGGTGAAAGTCACAGGACTGGGAGAGAAACTGTCCCTTTCCACATCCCACCCAGTGCCAAGCAGCGCTCACTCCTGCCTCCTGCCCGACCGTGGGAGCCTCAGGTGTCCAAGGACCCAGGACCCAGCCTGGCTTGGCTCCCCCGCAGCGGAACCCCTGGCAGGCGGATGCCACGCTTCCACAAACCCAGCACCCAGCTCCCCGTGCACAGAGGGTCTCCCAGGGCAGACCTGTGGGCATCAGCGATTTCCCAGTTCCTCCCCTTCCTTACACAGTAACCTGAGGCACAGTGCCGCACACGGATGCCTGGCCGCTGGGGCGCAAGCCCCCAAACTCATGGAGCCCCCAAGCCCTCAGAGAAGCCGCACCCGGGGAACGAGGCTGTGGGGCCCAAGGCCTGCCGCCTCCTCACTGATAAGAGCTGCTTCCCCAGCCACCAGTTAATTAAACTGACAACCTTGGAACGTCGCACAGCTAACTGCTGGGGGATAAATAAGAAGAGAAGCCCCGTTTGTTATTCCTCTTGCTCTTTTAAACACCTGACAGTCGTTTTAAAATTAAATTAAATGGCTTATCTGTGCTAACGCAGATGGACGGGGCCATCTGTCTTCCGAGGATCCGATGCCTGGAGGGCGGCCACCCAGCAAACCTTCATCGGGGGCGCGGAAGTGATGGATTTCAGACCCGGGCCCATTTATCCCCGAAGGTCACGATCAGTGGGCTCTCCGCTCCGTCTTTCCTCACCTCAGAGACGGCCTGTGTCCAGTGGTCCCGAAGCCGTGGAGCTCGGACCTGCTCCCAGGGTGGCCATGGAAACAGAAATGTCCCCCTGGCAGCTGGCTCCTCCGAGGGGCTGCAGGAGGAGAGAGAACCCAGAGCGGGGGGGGCGGGGGGGGGCAAAGGCAGACGGAAAACATTCTGGAAGGAAACCACCCGAAGGACAGAAAACAGTCCTGGAAGGGCGTCTCCCTTAGAGGAGCCTGGAGGAACTTAGATTAGACGCAAAACCAAAGGAAACGGGAACCAGGTTTCAGAGCCCGAGACAAAAGGAGGCTCAGCACAAAGCAGGGACCAGAAGGGGACCGCGGCCAGCGGGGAACAGGAGCGCACCCGAGGCCCAGCTGACGTGGACCAAGGGCTTCGGGTCTCACAAGGACGGGAGAGTAAAAAAAAAAAAAAATTAAAAAGCAGCGACAGAAAGAAGGTAAATGACTCGGGGTCCACGCACAGATGACTCAGCACAGGATCATCGGGGTCCCTAAAAAGAAAGTTTCAAAAGCAGGACAGGAGCCCGGGCCCGTTTGGCTCCATGGTTAGAGCACCAGCCCGCGGACTGGAGGGTCCCGGGTTCGATTCCCGGCCAAGGGCACGTACCTCGGTTGCAGCCCAGATACCCCGTCCTGGTGGGGGGGGGGGGGAGGGCGTGTGCAGGAGGCAACCCATCGATGTCTCTCGCGCTCCCTTCCACTCTCTCTGGAAAGCGGTGGAAAAACCACCTCAGGTGAGGCTTAAAAACAACAGAGCAGCGGACAGGAAGCCTAGTCTGGACGATCCCCGCTGCTCCCGGCTCCTCTCCAGGCTCTGACGTGGCGCCAGGGCTGTGGGAGGCGGGCACCCGTGCGAGGGGCACCCATGGGAAGGGCACCCAGGACTTCTTGGCTCTGTTTTGGAAGCATTTGTGTTTTTTGCCACTCAAGTTATTTTGAAATGAAAAAATAAAAAAGAAAACATGTTTTAAATGCTAATAATAATAAAATATACTATTCATTTAGGACAATAAAGTTATAATTTTACACTTTCTGTAGTTATTCTATATTATTGTATAACAAAAACAATTATCTTTTAAAACAGGGTGAGTGCAATGGGGGCCCAGGGGTCTGCTGAGCTGAAGGGACCCAAAGGGGCACCCTGGGGCCCACCAGTAGCTTTGGGGTCCACTGTGTGTCCCCAAAACCTCCTGTCTGATGGGTCCCTGACTGGTGCCCACCTGATTCAGAGCAGGGCTTCCCTTGCCAGGCCCCACACCTGCCACCCCAATTGCTCCTCAGAGCAAACCACACAGATATGCCCGCTCAGGGGTGCCCGGGCCCCATCCTCACGTGCAGGCTGCTCTCCCGCTCTCGTCTCCAGCCGGTCGGCGGTCCAGCCCTCCTCCCGCCCTCCCGGCTCCCCTGCCGCCCTAATTTAATTCCGTCCACCCTCAGACAAGGAAGCGTAACTGCTTCAGGAAAAGCCCTTGCTTACAGGAAGAGCAAGTCTACGCCTGCCCAACAGCAGCCTTTAGACAGCACGAGGCCTCTCAATAGGTCCCCCCATTAAACTTCGGCCCCCACCCAAGACAGGCTCCCCAGGAAATGCACAGCCCCTCTCAGTGGAACTGAGCACGCGGGGCGGGCTCACCAGGGTTCGGTGCCAAGTAGGGAACAGCTCTGCCCCTGCACTTGGCTGCCCGGCTGGACAGGACCCCCTGACTGTCCAGTGGCTTGGGGTCCTGGAGGAGCTCCTGAGAGCTGAAGTCTAGGCAATGCGGGGGCCCCTTTCCCACTTGGACTCGGTGCAGACCAGGCAACAGAGATGATGGCCCCGTTTGCGCCCATGAGGGGTGCCAGTCTCTCCTGTTCCTGAGCGCTGTGGCGAGGCAGGTCGATCCTGGCCCTCTCTTTTTTTTAGAAAATATGTTGATTTCAGAGAGAAGGGAGAGAGAGAAACATCAATGATGAGAGCCATTGATTGGCTGCCTCCTGCACGCCCCCCACGGGGGATCAAGGAGCCCACAACCGGGCATGTGCCCTGCCCAAGAATCGAACCATGACCTCCTGGATCCTAGGTCGACACTCAACCACTGAGCAACCCCAGCCGGGCTTTTTAAAAAAAATCCTCACCTAAAGGTGTTGTTCCCGCTGCTTTTCAGAGAGAGTGGGAGGGGGAGAGAGAAACATCCATGTGAGAGACGCACATAGATTGGTTGCTTCCTGCATGCGCCCTGACTGGGGCCAGGGATCGAGCCTGCAACACAGGCGTGTACCCTTGGGTGGAATCGAACCCTCGACCCTTCAGTCTGTGGGCTGACGCTCCAACCATTGAACCAAACGGGCTAGAGCAGATCCTGGCCCTCTCAGATGGCAGCTGAGCACTGGCTGAGCTCCACCTGCTAGATGGGGCCCCCGAGCTGCACCCAAGGGAGTTAGGTGACTAATTCAGTGTCCTGCATGGTCACTTCTCCTCTGAGGGGCCCAGGGTTCTCACACCCACGTTTGCTGCTGGCCATTGAGCTCCAGCCGGGCAGAGGCCTGCTGACCAGAACCGCTGAGCTAACTGCAGCCGTATGTTTATCCCAGCACTGCTGATAGAATCGTCAGGGCCCATTAATAACCAGGCACTCGCAGGCGAGGGGAAAGGTCGGGAGTGAAGGCTCATAAATCGCCACGGAGCCCATTAGAGGGTGAACTTGGGAGCCCCACCAGGCCCTTGTCTGATGCGAAACCTCAGCCCTGACTGAGCTAAAGGACACACAGGCATCCGGCAGGGTAACACCCACTTGATCAGGAAGCTTGGGCCTGGAAACCGGTCTGAGAACCATCCTGGGGCTTCTCTGAGGACAGAAGGTACCGGGCACCCCGAGTGCACTCCTGACCCACAGACCCTGCAGCCCCAGGGCCTCGGTATGTAAATCGAGGGGTGTGTCTGGCACCTCTGTACCTTCACAACTCAACACCCCGTAGCCTCTGCTGACCTGACAGTTCTATTCTCGAGCTTGATGGCTCCTGCTCTGTCCCAACAGCCTATGCCCACAGTCAGGAGAGACGCTTGGCCATCAACCTGCCCAGAGATCAGCCCCCTTCCAGCCCCCTGAGAGACCTGGACGAGACAGTTGAGGCACGGAGTCGCCACACAGCTCCCCACCTGCTGGACACTGAGGCCATGACCCTCACTGACTGGCTGCAGAGGCCCAGGACAAGCTGTCCTCACAGCCCAGAGGGAAAGTATCTGAGTCCCACATGCCACTGATGTTGCAGGAAATACACCTCCCGACGCCTAGTTGCCAGCAGCTAATTTGCTAAGCGGCAGCTAAGTGCTGGAGCACTGAGTGGTAATTTCTCATCTCCAGGACGCACCCTCCCCATCTGGACAGACACCCTCCATTACGAATGTAACTGGGACTCAATTGCCTGGAACCCCATTTTTCATCTCCTGGCAAAAGACAGCATGAGACAGAGAGAAAAAGAGACGGGCTCCATGGAGAAGACATGCCCCACAGGGACCTGGCAGACGACCCTCCAGGACACACAGCAGGTGACCAGTCAATACTGGCCTCAACGATTTTTCTAAAATTCTGGACCCAATGTCATTGGAGCAGGTCAGGGGGAGGGGAGACACACAGGAAGGGGTCCCCATGTCTCTGGCCCCCTGGGGTGTCACTGGAGAGCAGGACCCGGGGGAGCAGTGGGCACAGCTCAGAGAGCACACGCCTGTTTCTGCCAGGGGAGGCGGGTTCTGTTTTAGGCTCCCATCCAAACGTGGGGGAAGTGCAGTCTGTCAGTCGGGTCCCTGCCCCTGGGTTGGCTGGTGTCGAGAAGGGAGATGTGTCGCGAGGGTTAAACCAGGGAGAGAGAACGGGTATTTGACACAGGGGTTGGCTGCATGGGACAGGAAGCTGCTGAGCCAAGCAAAGGACGGGGGACACACACACACACACACACACGACACAGCAATAGCGGGAAGACTCTGTCACAACCCTGGAGGGACAGAGGGACAGAGGGAGGGCCAGGCCGCCCAGGGACCTGCTCCTGTGGTGAGGCCACCTGGGAGGAGTTCAAGTCAGCTCTGGGGATGCACCCGTGGCACAAGGGAAGGACCCCTGGATACTCACACTACCTGCCCCACCAGCACCTGAGAGGCCTGTTGTCCCAAATGCCCCCCACTCAAGCCCCACGATGGCCCTCCCCACCAGGATGTAGAGAAGGGAGGGGCCCCCTGGCAGCACTTTCCAAGGGAGGCCAGGTGCAGGGTGGGTGTGGGGTTGCAGGAGCCCGGCCTCTGCCCACCTGCCTGCAGCCCATCTGAGTCTCTCTCCTACAAAACCATTTATTTGGGGGGTGGGGGTGGGGGTGGGGGGGTGAGGGCCCAAGGTTAGCTGAGTGTGAAGTGCTGGGCACAAAGGTCGTCCTGTCGGCCCAGCAGGCCCTGGGCCGGGATGAATTCCAGCGGCACCGCCTCGGACCCTTTCTTCAGGTCCCGCTCGAAGATCTGCAAGGGACAGTGGATTGATGCCGGCCCACTTGGGGGTTCCCTATGCCCCAGCTCCTTCCCCCACAGCCCCGGCCGCGCCCTCACCTCGAAGGCAGTGAGCTCCAGGAGGGGAGCGATGCTGACCTCGGGCACAGACAGCACCTGGTTGATGACGCTGGCGGCCTTGGACACCTCAGGGTGGTAATGCCGCTGCAGGGCCTGGAAGGGCATGCGGCCGTCACCACCCTCCATGGACTGTCTCACTTCCCAGCTGCTTAAGTTGGGGACGGAGTGGTGACTCCGGACAAAGGCCTGGGTTCCCCCAGGTAACCAGGGTGCCAGGGAGCAGCAGGGGCACCCAGGGGTGGGGAAGAAGAAGCTACTGCATCAGAGGAACAGGCACGTGGGCAGCTTGATGGAGCAGGACAGGACCGGGGGCAGCTGTGCACCCTCACCTGCAGCTCCCACAGGGAGCTCTCCAGGGCTCGGCTCTTGGCTGGGTCCTCCTGGTCGGGGTCATAGGGATCAGCATCCATCTCTAGGAACAAGACCCAGATGTGGTCTGCCACCTGTGCCCACATCGGCCTGTGAGGCCAGGCTTTCAGACTCCAGGGTCGCACACTCACCAGAGCCCCGTGGCCGGTGCACGAGGACACGGCAAGCTGGGTGTCTGCGCAGCAGGTTGCAGATGAAGGGCAGGACCATGAGCAGGGCCTCGGGGGGTGCGGTCAGGGCCAGGCGGGAGAGGCGTTTGGCGAAGGCAGCCACGAGGTAGGCGGGCAGATGGCTGGGCAGGAAGGCAGGCATGAGACCCCACATCCCTCACACCAGCCCCTTCTGAGCCCATTGCAGCCCTGTGGGGACCAGCTGAGATCCAGGAAGGGACGGGGGCCCTGTGGCCATGAGGGAGGCCAGAGCCTCATCCCTCCCAGATACTCACGAGGAAGAGAGGAAGAGGTCGGCCAGGTGGAAGAAGCGAGCCCGGTACTTGACGTGGAAGACGGATGGGTCCAGGAGACTGTAGAGCTTCTGGTAGAAGTCGGGATACTCCCTGGGGGTGTGGGAGTGAACCAGGAAACAGGGCACATGGGGAACAGGTGAGGAAGGCATACACATCGGGGGGAACCACAGCCCCCAGCTGCTCAGCACCCTCCTCTCCTTTTTCCCAGTAGCTCCCCAAAGCCTCCTGACCCCTGGGCAGAGCAGGGCTGGTCTGGGGCAGGGAAGGGCCTGCACCCTCCCCAGGTTGACACTCACAGGTTGTGCTCGTGAATCAGGATAAAAAGTCCATTCAAGGCCAGGAGGCTGACGGCACCCCCTGCGGACAGACACACAACTGTGGAGCCCCAGCCCAACCTGCACCCCCGCCCCAGAGACAAGTCCAGAAGAGTTGGAGGCCTCACACCAGGATACCAGAGCCAGCTGCCCACAGGCCCACCTGCCCTCCCCCTAGCACATGTCCCTGCCTAGCAGGGCATTGGTCACAGCACCTCTGGGTGATCCCTGCTCACCAATGTCATAGGCGCGGGTGAGGAAGTCGATCATGAGGCTGGGCTGGGCCAGGTGAGGCAGGATGGAGTCGTGCATGATCACCAGCACCTTCTTGCAGAGGCTGAGGGGCAGCTGGGGGGAGGAGCAGGTCAGGGTGCAGCCTGCCCCATGGCGCACACCACACAGGCCAGGGGCCCAGACCTGGCCCTGGGTCCGCTACTCCCACCAGGCCCTACCTTGTGCTTGAGGAAGCCAAGCCACATCAGCTGGAAGGTCCTCCTGTGCTCCTGTGGGGGAGGGAGGGGTCCAGGCTGCACTTGCGGCCCCCACCAGGTCCTCCCCCATCCTTCCCAATCCCACCCTGCCCTCTTCCTGCCACATGTAAGTTGGAGCACCCAGGGCCCAAACCCAGGAAACTGCCCAGGTGAGAAGAAACATCCTGCCTCCTGAGAAGCCAAAGCAGACAGGTGCTCTGTCCACAAGCACCCTTAGCTTATTGGTGACATGTGACGCCCTGGGCGCGCCTTGGACCTCCTCTCCCCCTGGGATCCCCGGGGGGTTTTCTAAGCTGGGAAGGAGGCAGCTGGCCCTCTCCCCATGTCCCCGAGTCTAGGGAGAAGCAACACCCCAGGACAGGGCCTGTTCCCAGGGAGACCACCCCCCCCTCCCGAGTGTCTCACCTTCAGATGAGTGACTTTCCACTTATCTGACAACTCTGCAAGAGAGAAGGGAGGGAGGCAGTGGCTCGTGAGGCTGTGAGGGTACAGGGCCCAGGTGCCCCCGCCTGCCCACCCACCAGCCAGCCCTGGACGCTCACCTGTGCGCTTCACATAGAAGTTAGAGATGTCGCTCTCTTGGCGGGGCAGGCTCACGGCAGACATCAGTGTGAAGGTGTTGTTCCAAAAAGTGAGGGGCACCTGCGGGAGGCCTGGCCTAGCACCTGGGCTCCACATGTCTGCTCCCCACCCCTCCCCCAGGTATGGGGCCCCACCAGCTCACCTCTGGGTGCCCGTTGGTGACCCGAGCCACAGTGTCTGCGGCCGCCTGCATTGTGTGGTAGCGGATGTCGTCGTAATCCAGGTACTCCCGGAACTGGGAGAGCAGCAGTGAGCAGTCCTCTTCCAGGGAAAGCAGGGCTTCCACCACCACCTGGGTGAGGAGCAGGCAGGTGGGTGCCTCTCCATCCTACCACCAGCCAGTCCAGAGGCCGAGCACACACGGCAGAGTCCCACAACCAATGGACTGCCCCAGGAAACCCCCAGCCAACAGTATACCTCTCCCACAGCTAGATGCAGCAGAGAATCCTGCCCAATAACTGCCCATCCTGGCTCTGGCCACTGACGTCCGCCAGGACCCCATGCGCCCCTCACCTTGAAGAGCTGGCGGGGGAACAGGTAGTTGCCCTCCCACTTGGGTTTCTCCAGAGGGTACGCTCCTTCCAGCTGCACAAACTTCATGAGTGTACTAAGGGCCAGCTCCTAGGGAGAGGGTAGCAGAGTGGCTGCTGTGCCCCAACAACACATCACCCTCCCCTGAGAACTGGCCCACAGGGCTCCCCTCAGCACTTAGGCCTGACTGTTCACAGGGAAAGTCAAGAGACAGGACGGAACCAGCCACCAGAAAACCAGCCAACAAAGAAAGCAAGTGCAGAAAGACAAGTGCCTATGGCGCAGCCCTGGTCTCTTCTGTGTGTAGAGATGCTCCAGGTTAGGGTACAGGGAACACGTAGGCCAGGAACCCCAACACTCACCTTAACCTGAAACGAAGGGTGGGTCAGGAGCTCCGCCAGGCGGTTGCAGCAGCTCTGGTAACGGTGCCTCATCCACACCTTGTACTTCCGTGTGGCCCCCTGGGACCCTGCCAGCGAGGGAGGGTGGTCAGCCCACGTCCATGCCCACTGCTCTCTGCTCAACCCAGCCAGGGAAGTGAGTGGAAACCGTGGCCCCAGACCTGGGGTGGGCCCAGCATATCTCCTCAGCCAGGGAGAGGAGCTCCTACCCGAAGGGCAGGGCCCCCATCCCCTTTCCCACAAGCCCTGGGATCCCAAGTCAGGGCAAGTAGCCCCAACTTCGTGTGGTACAGAACAGTAAATGCTAAACAAGTCCCATGTTTTGGGTGGTGGGCACATAGTGCAACATACAGACCTTGTAACCTAGAAACACCTGTGAAAGCTAAATGATCATACATACTAGTCAACGTCACCCCAATAAGTTTAATAAAAAAAGGAAACATAAATAAACACGTCCCACAGGTAGCACAAAATACACATAGAACTCATGCTGCGTTCAGCCTTCATTAAGTCCATTTTGCCCCACCGTCCCCAAACATCCCCACGGTGGGCTTGGTGCCCTCCTGCCAACTGCGCTGCGATGAAGGTTGTTTTTCAGGGGGCGCCTCGTCCCACGTTGACAAGGTCTCCCTGCAACCTCGCCAGAGACGGGCCTCGGGCCTCCAGGCCACTCACCTGCCATGACGGTGTCCTCCGGGGGCAGTTGGCCCACAAACAGCTCACCCCGCTCCAGCAAGGCCCCGAAAAGGCGGCTGCAAGCGCGCACCGCATCCTGGGTCTCCTCCTGGTCCTCCGACTGCGGGGAGAGGCTGGTCGCACGGTGCCCCGCGGGGAACTGGGGCCCTACCCGCTTTCCCCACCGCGACTCCAGCCCCATCGAACCCCAACCTGGACCCCGGCGGGACTCGCCACCCCGCCTCCGCCAAACCTCCCACGGGACCTCCGGTCGGGGCGCCCGGCGGGACGAGAGACGGCCCCCCAGGTACATCCCGGGCCCTGCCTTGCAGCTGGAGCCGCAGTGCGAGCGGAGCCCCCCGCCCCGGGGCCCGCATCCCGGGCTCCGGCCCCGCGAGGGCGGCCGCGACCCGCCCCGGCCCGCGCGCCGCACCTGCAGCGCCGCCAGGACGTCGAACACGCCGTTGGCCTCCGCGCGGCTCGCCAGCACCGCCTCCAGCAGGCGGCCCAGCGTCCGGCGCGCGCCCCCGGGGCCCGGCGCCCGCTCCATGCCGCCGCCCCACGCGGGAGACGCCGACTCGCGCGCTGTCTTCCGGCGCGGCAGTGACGTCACGGCGCGCCTGCCGCAGCCCCGCCCCCGTCCCGTGCAAGAGAGGCCGGGCTCTAGCCCCGCCCTCGCGTGACGTCACGACGCACGCCCCTGCGTCATCGCCGCGCGCCGGCCGCCGTGCGTGGGGCCGCGGGCATGGCGCTCTTCCACGTCGCGCGGTACCCGGGGCCCGAGGCGGCCGAGGCCGAGGCCGAGGCGGAGGCGGGGGCGGGCGGCCGGGCCCGCGCGCTGCTGGAGCGGCTGCAGTGCCGGGCCCGGGAGCGGCAGCGCCAGCAGCGGGCGCAGGAGCCCGAGGAGGCCGCGCGGACCGAGGACGCGGCGGGGAAGCAGCAGCGGGCGCAGGAGCCCGAGGAGGCCGCGCGGACCGAGGACGCGGCGGGGAAGCGGCGGCGGCGGCGCCCGCGGAGGCGCAAGGGCGGCGGGGCGCCGGGGAGCCCGCAGGCCTCGCGCGGCAAGCGGCGGAAAGCGGACGGCGAGGCCCCGGGCGCAGGTGGGCCCGGCGGGGCGAGGAGCGGGTGGAGCGCGGCCCTGCGACGGGGACCGCGTGGGGTTGACGCGCCGCCCCGGCCCCGCTTCTGCCCCGCAGAGAGCAGCGAGGAGGCGGCGGGGGAGAGCAGCGTGGACCCCGAGGCCGCGGGGCCTCCCGAGGCCCCAGGAGGACCGGCCCCCGACGAGGCCTCTGGGCCCCCAGCCCGCGCTCTGCTGCTCGGGGGCTTCGGGAGGACCCGGGCGCCGAAGGTGAGCGGCCTGGGGGCCGAGGGGGCGGGTGGGTGCTGTTGACCCAGCCGGGGTTGGTGCCGTAGCTGGGACGAGGGTGCCGGCGCCCTGTCGGGGGCAGGGAGGTGTGTTCCAGGCGGAGCCCGTGAGGCAGCGATGAGCTTGGTGTGTAAGAACCGAGGGGTTTAGGTGGCTGGGGTGCGGCCAGGGACGGGAAAGGAGGTCAGGGCAGGCGAGTGCCAGGCGTCAAGGGGCCTGCAGCTTCTGCTCAGAGTGTGGCGGTGTCCTAGGTGTGGGGAAGCCCCCAGGGGGATCTGCCCGGGGAAGGAGCACCTTCTGGTGTATGTTTCCTACTTAAAGGCGGTGTGGGTCATGGGGAACTGAGGGGAAGCCAGGACAGGAGGTAGAGGGTCCTCAGGCCCCCTCCCTGCAGCCTCGTTCCCAGGGCCAGCGGGGCTCTGGAGCAGTCACTTGGGTTCTTTCCGTTACCCTTTACCACAGGTCCAGCCTTTCCTGCCAACATGGCTGGCCCAGCCAAGCTGTGTCAGGAAGAACGTTACTGAAGACCTGGTGCCTATTGAGGACATCCCTGAAGTCCACCCTGACCTGCAGAAGAAGCTGCGGGCACATGGCATCTCATGCTACTTCCCAGGTGCTCCAGCCTCGGGCAGGGGCCCAGGGTTCCTTCACAGCTCAGCTCCCCATGGGGGCAGCCCTATGTTAACGCATCAGGCCCCCCCCCCCCCGGGAGAGCAGCCCAGCCTGGAGGTCACAGATTGGCTTTGGTTCCTGCACAAACCTGACCAGCCTCACCTTCCATTTGTCCAGTCCAGGCAGCGGTCATTCCCACTCTCCTAGAGAGCACAACCAACGGGTTTCTCACGGGCAGAGGCGGCTACCAGCCCAGGGACCTGTGTGTTTCTGCCCCAACAGGCAGTGGAAAGACACTGGCCTTTGTCATCCCTGTGGTGCAGGTGAGTGTGAGGACCCCACCCTCCAAGCAGGCTGGTGGGCAGGAAGCCGGCCCTGCCCACAGGTCGCCCTCCTTGCCCCACAGGCCCTGCTGCAGCGAGCTGTGTGCCAGGTCCGTGCCCTGGTTGTGTTGCCCACCAAGGAGCTGGCCCAGCAGGTATGTGGACCCTGTGCTTGGGGGTCGCCCCAGAGTCCTTGTCACTGGTGTGGTGCTTTTGGTCAGGCCAGTAATACCTGTCTTCTTCCAGGTAAGCAAAGTGTTTAACGTCTATATAGATGCCACTCCTCTGCGTGTCGCCCTGGTCACTGGGCAGAAGCCATTGGCCAAAGAGCAGGAGAGCCTCATCCAGAAGACGTAGGTCCTGCTGAGCCGTGGGTTGTGGGGCGGCTGGTACGGGAGGAGCACAGCCCTGTGTGGACCCTGGGCCCCACAGGCTCCTTGAATTGGGGATCAGTGTGGGACTCCTGCTGAGCTACTCTGCTCCACAGAGCAGATGGCTTCCGCTGCCTGGCCGACATCGTGGTAGCCACTCCGGGCCGCCTAGTGGACCACATCGACCAAACCCCGGGGTTCAGCCTGCAGCACCTCCGCTTCCTGGTAGGTGGCCTACCTGCCCAGAGGGAGGCCCAGGCTCAGAGCTGATGCCAGCCTCACCCACCAGAGCCCTGGTCTCCTGTCTCCTGTAGGTCATCGATGAGGCTGACCGGATGATAGACAGCATGCACCAGTCCTGGCTCCCTCGGGTGGTGGCAGCAGCCTTCCCTAGTGAGGGTGCTAAGGACCCCTTTGCTCTGCTCCAGAGAAGGCAGCCCCAGGTCATCACTGCTGCCAGGTACCTAGTCCAGGGCTCTGCTCTGCCTTGGGTGGGGCACCTGGTCTGGTCTGTTTGGGTCAGAAGGGTGGCGGCTAAGCCAAGGCTGCTCCCCCAGCGTCTTCCCCCTTTTCAGCATCTGCTGTCCCCAGATGCCACTACAGAAGCTGCTCTTCTCGGCCACCCTGACCCAGAACCCAGAGAAGCTGCAGCAGCTGGGCCTGTACCAGCCCCGGCTCTTCTCCACACGGCCAGCTGGTGGGGGCCCCAGGGATGCTGACATGGACACGGAGGTGGACTTGGGTGGGAAGTACACCTTCCCTGAAGGGCTCTCGGTGAGCTTGGCGCACAGGTTGGGGAGGGTCCTGTCTGGGCTCTCGGGGCTGGGCCAACCCTGTGCTGTCCCCACAGCACCACTATGTGCCCTGCAGCCTGCGCTCCAAGCCGCTGGTTGTCCTGCACCTGGTCTTGCACATGAGCTTTTCCAGGGTCCTCTGCTTCACCAACTCCCGGGAGAACTCCCACAGGTGAGGCCGGGCAGGTGAGGGTGGGGGATGGGCTGGTGCTGGCCCCAGCCCACCCGGCCGTTTCTTTCCAGGCTCTTCCTGCTAGTCCAGGCTTTTGGGGGTGTGACGGTGGCTGAGTTCTCCTCCCGCTATGGGCCTGGCCGGAGGAAGATGATCTTGAAGCAGTTTGAACAGGGAAAGATTCAGCTGTGAGTGCCCGGGGAGGGTGCGCTCCCGGCATCTGCCTGGCCCCCCGAAGGGCGCTTTCGGCAGGATTTGCCGCCTCGTTCCATGAGAGGGTCCCTAATGGGGGGGGGGGGGGGTCCCAGCTTCTGGCCTGAGGCAGGTCTTACAACGCGGCGTATCCTAACAGCCTCATCAGCACTGACGCCACCGCCCGCGGCATAGACGTGCATGGTGTGCAGCTGGTGGTCAACTACGATGCCCCCCAGTACCTGCGGACCTATGTGCACCGGTGAGGGCTGTGCTGGGGCTTAGATGGGGTGGGGAGGGGGACTGCCATTCTACTGGACCCATGAAGGGCTGGGGGACCTCACTCTAGAGGAGTCTGTGCTTGGCTTCAGGGTTGGAAGAACTGCTCGTGCTGGAAAAACCGGACAGGCCTTCACGCTACTTCTGAAAGTGCAGGTCAGGCAAAGATCTGCAAGGTGGGGGTCGGGGAGGATGGGAGCTGTTCCCAGAACTCGGCATGCTTCCTCCAGGAAAAAAGGTTCCTCCAGATGCTGACTGAAGCTGGGGTGCCTGAGCTGGAGCGGCACAACACCCCCAGCGAGCTCCTGCAGCCGCTGGTCCCGCGGTATGAGGCGGCCCTGGCCCAGCTAGAGAGGGCTGTCAAGGTGAGGGGCCTGTTGCGGTTCTAGGGACATGTGGACGAAGGGGAGATGAGACCCTGGGTTTACCTTTTAGCTGGAGGGCAGGAGACCCTGGGCTCTGGGGTGGAGGCACGTGGCCCTGGAGGGGTGGTGGGCCAGAGCTGCGCCTGCTGGGTTAGTGCTGGCCTTTCTTCCACTCAGTTGGGAGGCTGGGCTGTGTGGCACTCCTGAGGGTAGACGAGCCGAGCTCTTCCTCTCTTCCCACAGGAAGAATGGAGGCAGAAGGCAGCCTAGGCAGGGCCTCCAAGGGCAGACGGGACGGAGCTTGGGGCTTACGGGCCTTCCTGCCATGGCAAGCTGTGTGCACCCTCCTCCGGGGGTAGCACCCGCCTGGACACAGCCCCTAGTGAGCTGCCTGACATCTGTGTGGTGCTTCTGCAGGACCCCCTCTGCTACCACCAGGCTGCTTCCCTTAGCTGGGCTGGGCGGGGGTCTGGAACCCGACGGTGGGGCTGCATCTAGACTCTGGCTGTGGGTGGAGCCTTCCGGGAACCCAAGGCCTGTGGGGAGGGGGTGATGACCTGCTGCTGTGTTACTTTCTCTGGGGCTGCGGGAACCTGGATTGTGAGGGGACCCAACAGGTGGCTCTGACAGGACTCGACACCCTGCTTTCACTTGTCTGAGGGAAGGCTTTGCTCTGATTTCTTGAACGTTCCCACTCTGGAATGGAATTCTGGCTTTGCCTTTGAACCAAAAGGCTGATTAAAGGGATTTTCCCCAGACTGAGGGAAAAAACACCTGAATACAGAGTTGAGAAATCGGTGGCTGCCAGGGCTGCAGCCTTGGGCTTGCATTTCAGGTCTCCCCACCCAGAGCCAGGCACTTGGGCTCCTGTGAGCGTCACCTGCATCCAAGACCTGCTGGGGAACCACAGGGAGCCCTTTGTCAAGTGCTTGAGATAAACACAACTAGCCATCACCTTTAACTAATTTTCTATGAACGACAAGATGAAAAAACATATAAAAAAATCATTTTATTACACCCTCTGTGTGGCGGGTATCAGTGCCCTTTAAAATGCTACTGTTCAAGTACCAATGGCTATGTTTACAAAGTATTTACATTTCCATTCTCCTTCCTTTTAAACTTTAAAACACAACAGCTATCTGATTACAACACTTAACAAAAAACCGTAAGGACTGGGAGAGGGGAGCCTCACCAGGCACCAAGTCTGTGTGTGTGGACCTGCCTCCTGCCTCCGGGGATGCTTTGGAAACAGCCCAGCCTTCCTCAGCACACACGTTCCTCCCTTCAAGGGTAACTGCTCCCGTGGTGGCCAGTTTGGGTTGGACAGTCCTGCTCTTCCTGTCGTTCAGTGTGTGGCAGTAGCCTGGTTCCCAGGCAGTGAGGTCCTAGCAGCAGTAACGGGAGGAGGCCTGGGAAACTGCCTCCTGAACTAACTTCAATGTGGAAAGTAACCCTTGAGGCTATTTTGGAAGGAGAATTTTTACCTAAGCAACGGTACTGAAGACAAGTAGGTCAGTGGTGACATCTGAGGTTACTAAACCAGGTGGTACAAGAAAACGCTTCTGTCCCACATTTTGCATCGGGGCGTCGCCGAAGCAAGCACACTTCCCAGGTGAGACTCGCCCTCTGCACCTAAGCGGCTGCAGCTGCACACAATGTCATTCCCTGCTGGGCTCTGTGTGAGTAGGAAACTGGCTGTGGCTGCTCTGTTGAGGGCGGTCTAAGTAAGTGCATCGACATTTCATCTAAGCGGGGACAAAACAGGGTGCACGATAAAATAAGCCAAGAAAACAGGACTGAAACGCATGTAGTTCTGCACACGAGTAGAGAGAGCAGGCAGTCTCCCGGGAACCAGGGGCAGGGCACACTCATAGCGCTGCCCCACATGCCAGCTTGTGCCAAACCAGAACCAACAGGCTTGGTTAACAGTCCTCTGTTTTCCTATGTTCAACGCAAAATTGAGCTGCCCCACTGGCTTCTCCAAGAGTTGCCATATGACTGTCCACGTAAACCAATGGAAATCAACACTACAGGACAGAAGATGGTCCTTCCTGTCATTTATAGTGGTACATTGGGGAGGGGAGTAAATAAAAATAAAATTAAAAATCTCAGTGCTGCAAATCATCCTTAGCACACGCAGACCTAACAGAACCCAACTGGGACCCAGTGAGTCAGAGGAGCAGAAGAATGGAGTGGAGAGGGTGTCCTCGGACGTGCACCCTGTGCTGGTGAACACTGCCAGGTAGGCGGACATCAGCCAGCCAAGTCCACTGCAGTCGCTCATTACCTTGCCGAAGTAAAAATAGAAAGTACAAACATGGGGTTGCCTCTTTGCCCCTCAACCATGGGCCCCTTGAAACTGCACAGACAGTTCACCGCTTTGCACAGAACCACAATGGAGCGTGTCTGCTCACGTGCGAGACCCTGGCAGAGCAGTCTGCGGTCTCAAGTCTATAAGAAAGAGTCTGCCATAGGCCGACCACCCTGCTGAGCAGGTTTCTCAGCTCTGCAGACACCTGGGCTGGGCATGAGCAAGGGAAACGATGACAGCCACCTCTGCTCTCAATGGACCCCACACCATGCACTCAGTGGTGACACCTGCAACAGCAGCACCTGCCCATCCTCTGGGCCCCAACTAATCCAGAAAGAAGACACATAAAGCTCCTGGAGCTGCTTCAGCACACTCACTCCCAATGCTGGGCCAGGATCGTGGGGGTGCTGGGATGGGAGCAGGCTGGAAGGTCCCACCTACAGAGAAACAAGTCGCACTGGCTGACCTTTGGAATGGAAGTTCAATCTCTGCATTCCTCCACACAAGCTGGGGATATGCTCCGATAGGCACCAGTACCAAGTGATTCCTTTATAAAAGTTACAAGTCACATTTTAGGAGAAGGAAGAAGCCCACTGGCTGTCTTGGATCTGAGATGACTGACCTCAGAGGCCTCTCTGCTTGAAGGACCATGATGTTTTCGGTTGGATATAAAAACCAAGCAATGGCTGCTGTCACAGACCATGTGGCTTCAGGAGTCACTATGACTCACTACATATTCCAAGCAGCCCCAAGATGGGCAGACATGGGCACTGGTGGGTCCCACAGGCTCAAACCCAGCCCTGCTGCTCTGGAGGAGGCTGGAGGGGCGGAGGACGCAGAGGAACTGCCGCTGCCGCGTCTCCTGTTGGTCTCACGGAGGTGGCGGCCCACGGGAGCACCACTGTGGTTCCACTGCTTCGCTGCAGCTGCAGCTGTGCAGGTGCCAACACCTCACACAACACCATCCTGAGGTTCAATAAATAACACCTACAGTTCTGGCTAGATGGTGAAATGCCTGGTGGCTGGGCCGAGGCCTACGCCTTCCTGACTAGGGGCATGGAGGTTTGGTGGGTGTCTTTAAGCGGACGGCAGGAACTCGCATTTGTAATTTGGGCTGCTGGTTTGGGCTGTCGGCGCTGGCTGGCACCTGTGCGGGGTTGGGGACACCAGGGGTCTGTAGCTGGGCTGCTGCCGTCGTCACAACTTGCTGCTGCATGAGTTTCTGCTGGACCACCTGTGCAGTTGCGGTCACTGCGGGGATCATCTGGACCTGCTGCCCAGCCGCCGTCGCCTGGGTGAGGGTCACCGTCTGTGGGGAAGCCTGAGCCAAAACAGAAAACACACATCACCTAGAAAATGCAGATCAAGTGATCACCATGACAAATCCAACACTCTTCAGGGCCAGTAGGGGGTTTAAGAAACCTAATTAGCATGAATTCTTTTGTGAAATGTGGAAATTACCCAACATACTGAAATACGACCTCTGGTTTCTAACCCAACAAAAGTAGAACACTAAAGCACTGCGGCTTTTAGGCTAACCTGGATGCCTTCGGGAGGGCAAGGGCTGAGGAGCAGGACTGACGGTGGCGGTCAGCCCTGACTACTACAGCTGTCCCCTGAACCACCTGGGTTTGAACGTACACGTGGAATCTGCATAAATGGGCCAGCGCAGTTCGAACCCACATGGTGCAAGGGTCAACAGGCACAGGTTGGGAGTGGGTGTTATGTGGAGGGCAAACAAGTTATACACAGATTTTCAACTGCTGGATGGTACACGCCCTAAACCCCACCTTGTTCAAGGGTCAGTTGTATCTGGTTTGAAATCCACATGCCAGTGTGATTCTGAGAATAAAAACGTGTGAAGCACCACTTGCATACGGACATGTGTTGTAGCAGCAAATAGAATGTCACAGCCTGCCCGCCAAGCTCTACAAGGAAGGCGAGTTGTGGCTGTTCCAGCCGTGTTTATACCTTTAGTTTCCCTGCAATGAAAGTGTGGCAGCTCCAGCCTCTGGGACACACCTGACATTACTGACTGGAGCACTGATCCTAGAAATGAACTCCTTTGGTACATTTGATGCTGAGTTTGTTATTGTCCTGTGTTATGAAAACCAGAAGTGACTCTAGTAATTAAATTCTACTTCCTAAGGAATAAAACCAAGAACCCCCTCAATCTGGGAAACAGGAATGTTACTGAAAAGCCCCCGTGGAAACTTCCGAGGTGGCTGCCCATCTGTGCACCTACCTGCTGGGAAGCAGAGGCGACCTGTGGGATGCCAGCCACAGGTGTCTGCTGCTGCACAACTTGAGGGAGCTTTGCAACCTTTGACAAAACAAAAAAAGGCAAATGCAGAATTCAGAAAAATGTACCCACAAACAGATTCCTTTTCTTCTCAATTATTAAAAAACACCACCACAGTGGCCAGATGAAAGAAAAGAGCCGTTCTCGTAGTGTGCTCACCTGGCTCCATTAGCTTACCTTCCTAACCTGCAACCATGTGTCACTTCAAACTTATTTTTGGTCACATACTTTATATAGTAAAGTTTTTTCTTTTACTAAAAACTGATCCAAGTTTATAGGAGAGAATTAAGGATGGAATAAATATTTCAGCATTTCACGAGATCTCAAGAGAGTCCCTCCTTCAAGTCTGGGCAGACTCCCAGGAGGGCCCCCACCAGTGAAGTGATTCAGGCCGACCCCAAAGTTCAGTTCTAGTCAAGAGGTGCACCAACATTTTAAAGAGGTTATTTCACCATTTTTTCCTTTAGTCATCACTGAGAGCTTTCTCTCTGTACAAACAAAATGTTCCACCACTGTGCAGTTGCCACCTGTGTACTCTGGGCTGTGGGGCACTGGCTCATTGAACAGCCCCGAGTGGCAGCTGCTGGGGGCTGTGACCTGACCCCAACCCCCTTCAGGTCTCTAACTCGTGGAACAGGGATGAAAACAAGTCTTGTCCAAGAAAACTCTGGAGACAATGTGAAATACACATACTTACAAATGACAAAGCTCCTCTCTATGAACATTAAAACCAGAAGGCATTTACTAGTTTACTGTATCTTAAAATATAAAACTGTCCCTGCTCAGCCTCCTGGGCACAGCGGCCAGCACTGAGATGTGTGCACCACTGAAAGAACCAAGATACCCTGGACAGAGCTCAGACGGCACCTTAAATACATCGATACACTTGCAGGAAGTAAGGAATGCCCAGTTCCAAAACCTAAGTGAAGCAGGGAACCCTGAGCAGTGGCTCAGGCTCACCTGGATCTGGGTCTGCACCTGCTGAGTCCCAGCCAGTTTCTGAGCCTGGGAGATGGGTGTGGTAAGAAACTGGGTTTTAAGGGCTGGCTGGGTGGCATAGGTGACCTTCTGTGGTTGGCCTTGAGCAGCAATCTGCTGTGCGGTGATCTGAAGAAAGAGAGACAGCCTAGGGTTAGAGCCAGGGAAGGCTGTGTCCCTCTCAGTGCCTGCACAGCACACACCCCAGATGTCAGCCTACTGAGGACTTTGTTTTGGGGCCTGAATCAGTTCAGAGCTGCCTCCTCCAAACTTCTGGGTCAGCAAGATGCCAACAGCACTCCTTCACGTCAGACTATCTCCCTCCCTCCACCCTCGAGCACAGACACAGGACAAGGACCCTGCCTGCCTCCTCTGTTCTGTGCACCAGCTGCTCAGAGGGTCAAACACTATGAGCTACACTTGCTTTCCCAAACACTTGTGGCACATTACCAGCCGTGCCGTCCACAGCCCACATCCTCACTGTTTCCATGAGCCCTCAGTGAACACAACTCCCCATCTTATAACCACCCCTCCCTCCGGGGCCTCGGAGTAACACTGACATCGAGGCCGTCTTCTGTGCAGCCCAAGTGCAGGACCTTGGGGTCTCCTGTGTGGGTGCGAGGCAGTGAGGCAGGGCCCATGCAGAACCCTTTTGTCCTCAGTGCATCCTGTGCCTGGTGGCAGGGCCCGACTCAGCCTCACGACAGGACAACCCAAGCACCCCACACAGGAGCCGGTACCTTCTGCTGGACAGCGGCGGGGCCTGGGGCAGCCTGCGGCTGGATAGCTTTCTGCTGCTGCACGGCCTGCTGCTTGAGCTTCAGCAGCTGCTGGACGTGCACAGGCTGGGCCACAACGGTCTGTCCTGCAAACACCGATCAAGTGGGTGAGTCACAAGCGCTGAACCAGGGTTCACACTAGCTTCCTGCATTTCCCTGAGTCACTGTGTTGTTCAGACTGACTGACTGCTACAGAAAATGATACCCTGACACTGAGACAAGCAAACCCATCTCTTACACACACTCGAGATGCTCCTAGGTCCACTAGGACATTCAGACAGAGCAGCGATTTTCAACCTTTCTCATCTCACAGCACACAAACTAAGTACTAAATTCTGCGGCACACCCAAAAATATATTTTTGCCAATCTGATTTTAAAAAAAGGTATAATGTTGATTCATTCACATCAGACGGCTATTGTTGTGTTGCTGTTGTCATTTATTTACTGGACAATCTAAGGGGAAAAGAGGTCTGTGCCCCTGACTAGTTAGGTGTTGCATGTTTTAAAAATTCTTGTGGCACATGGGTTGAAAATCACTGAGATAAAGGGACGGGAAGTCCCAAATGTTAATGGTTAAGTCAAGGGTCAAACTTGTACTCAGGCATCTGACACATTTCCCCTAATTAGCAGCACAGCCCTCTTGAAATGGGTGTCTGGTGAAGGAGCCAGCAGGGCTGGTGGCCACTTCCACCAGAAAAGGCTTGTTAGCCCCCTCCCAGCTTCAGCAGACGTGGACAGGCACCTGCGGTTTTCTGTGGCTGCCCGATGGCCACACTGATCCCAGCAACGTTCATGGGCAGGGTTGTGACACCTGGCGAGGAGACCACGGCCGCGGGCACGGACACCACTGGAGGCTTCGCCAGGGCTACCTGAGCTGGCGGGGGCGCCTGCGCCTGCATCTGGCCTTGCGCCTGCAGCTGCGATGTGGGGACCCGTGTCTAAACAGAGAGAAGAGGAGTTCAGAGATGCAGGAATTCGTGTATCTGGAAACATCTCCCCATGAGAGGTCAAGTGGCGTGACGTGGACAGGGTTCACAGGGTGGAGAGTGGCAGTCAGCCAAAGGCAAACATCTCATTGAAGGCTGACCTACACTGTTCAACCTGTCACCAACCAATGAGGGGACGGGTGTGTCAAGACCCTGCAAACTGATTGGTCACACAGCCTTAACATCTCCTGTCCTGACAGCAGCTCAATCACACCCTGCTCCCTACAGAACCTCTCATTTCTGAGTCCTCCTGCTAAACATCGACCTACTGCCTGGAGCTCACCCCGAGACCTGCCCTGAAGTCCACCAACTTAGTATCAAACCAAGTCCAAGCACTTTCTTAAGTTACATTTTAAAAAAGGGAAACAGAAATGGGTCTGTTTTTAGATGTACAGCAATTAAGACCACCTAGAAGGTAGAAAGACATGAAAATTGCCCATAATCCCAAACCACCCGCGTGTGACTATGAAGCCTGCGAGGCCTTGCTCTCACCCACGGGGACTGCTGTGAAAGCAGGTGAAATGGGACGTTAGGCATCTTGCCATCTGCTTCTCTTCCTTCCACAACCACCATTTCCTGAGCTGCTTACTGCCCACTGTGTGGATGCTGCACAAACTACTCAGCACACTCCTGAGTAATGGAGATCTCAGTTCCTGCTAACAGTCTTGAGACCAGCCAGCTGCACACTCAGCACTCTGCCCTGGTCCTGTGATTTCCTTAGGATGTGACAGAAACATCTTCAGGATGTGTACCTTCTTAAGCTCCATTATTCAAACCCCTGGGGCCAGGGGGAGCTGCCCCGGCCTGACCCTCACGCCCTATGACCACTCTTCTCTGAATTTGCACTTTTCATGAACACAGTGAAACCAAACATGCTTCTGCGGGTTTTATCCACTTTAAAGCTGGGTGAAGCACACCCAGAGCAGAGCCAGCATGCTGTGGGTGACTCGCTAGGATGTGGGCAGGTTACCTAAGCTGCCAGCCTCAGGTTCTGCACCTGCAAAGTGGGGTAATGTTAGAACACACCGTGCTGCCCCACAGTGGTCAGTGAGCACTGATCAGTTGGCAGGTGCAGCACCTAGGGCAGGTGGTGTCAACTGTCTCCTGTGCCAGGCTGGGGTCTCCCAGGCAGGGCCACCTTGCCTGACCCAAGTGTCTGGATCAGCACTGGTTGAATGTAAGTGACCTTCCTGACAGTTCCTGCATCCTGACATTATCCCTTCTCCAGAGTCTCTCGAGCCTACACAGCACTGCGACACCTGAACCTGGCTTCGGGGCCTTGTTGCTCCCCCCCACTTCCCGCATCACCTTCTCCTCCCTGCATCTGCACCCAGTGGCACCATGACACCTCCACATGGCCATGTGTTGTCCCCAGCATAAACCCTGCCCGCCCTCTGTAATATAGCTTGCGTCCCATCTCCCCCAAGCGCTCAGTCACGAGCTCTGTGACGCTTAAATTGCGGGAAGTACAATTACTTAAATGTTCGCCATGAGCTGTTTTCCTTCCTCTCCAAGGAGAACCCAGGTTTTTGGGGGAAAGACCCCGCCTTCTACTTTACTTGCAAGTCTCCTGTAACACCTAACGTCCAATCAAGTGGTAACAGTTCAGTTAAAATGTAAAGATGGTGGTTTGGAAAAACAAACATATCAGGGAACTTACAAGCCGGGCCACCTGGAGGTTGGCCACAGTGGTGCCCGTGAGCAGGGCTCCGGGCCTCGAGGCTGTGACGGTGGTAAGCTGGGGGCTCTGCTGCTGTGCGGGCGGTGGGGGCTGCACCTGCACCTGTGCAGTGGGCGGCGGGGGGCCTGGCGGGGCCTGCGGTGGGGGAGCCTGCTGGGGCAGCTGCAGTTTCTGCTTCTGCATTTTGATCAGGTGTTCCTAAAACCCAAATAAAGTAGCTTTTCATCAACGTCAGCTATACCCATGTGTACATCTTGGTTTTAAGTTACTGTTCTACACACATTAAACACCAAAGTGACCGGCTGCTAATGCGCAGGTTGTACACTGCCCTTCAGGGCCTCTCCACTGTTTTTAAAAGTCAGCATATCATGGACAAAAATCAGAAACGGTGATTCTGACAGATTAGTAAACCCACAGCAAAACTTCCAGGTTGTGATCACTCACAAGTCAAATCACATCCACAGCACATCAAACGTTTTAAAGGTCTTAAAATCATAGTCCCTTTTTTTTTTTTTTTTTTAAAATATATCTTTATTGACTTCAGGGAGAGGGAAGGAGAGGGAGAGAGAGAGATATAAACATCAATGATGAGAGAGTCATTGATCGGCTGCAGCCCGCAACCTGGGCATGTGCCCTGACCGGGAATTGAACCCTGATCGCCTGGATCCTAGGTCGACGCTCAACCGCTGAGCCATGCCTGGCTGGGCCATAGTCCCTCTTGAAATTTTAAAGTGATAAGATGTGCATCAGCTCCCAATTATTTATTCTGAATGCCTACAAATAAAAACTTTGTCTCTAAGTCAAAATATGAAGATAAAAAAATGTTTTAAAGAAATAAATGTGTGTTTTTTAAAAAAAAAATCCAGTGAGTTGTTCATGACTATCAGATCTCATCTCACATCCTGAAAATGAAAGTGACTTGGACTGAGGAGGGGAGGGTGAAAGCAGCAGGCAGGAGTGGGAGCAGGGCTCCCTGGGCAGCAGTGGCACAGGAGGCCCCAGGGTCTGAGCGGGGCGAGCAGGAAGGCCAGAAGAGAGGCACCTGGGCGGGACATCAGCTTTGACAGCCTGCCTCTGTAGAGCCCAGTCACTAAGTCAGCGCCACGCAGCAGAACCTCCCATAGAGAGGGGCACGGCCTAGATCTGAGCTGTCCAAGCTGTAGCCACAACCGCATGTGGCCATGAAGCCCTTGAGATGTGGCTGGAGCAACTCAGGAAATAAATGTTCTATATGGTTGCAACTTGATTCCCTGGCACGCGTCCTGGTGCCTGGAGGAAGCCTCAGTGCAGTGTCAGCAAGTCCTCCACAGCCTACTGACAGGCCCATTTGTCCCCTCTGAGCCGGGAAGGGACAGGCCCAGGGTTGGGTACTTACTGGGCAGGCCTGACAGCTAGCTGGAATTGTTATCACACATTTTTCTGGTTACTTCCTATATCCAGTACTAGTGTTTGTCCATTTGTGGCAGGAATATAGTATTTCCTTGAAAAGTAAATGCATTTACATGTACATCAGTTTGGCAAAATAGGAGCATCGCACTCAAACACCAACCAGTGAGAGACTCTGCTGCACGAGAAGCAGCCGCAACACAGCAGGTCTCGCTGCCCGTGCCTGCATTTCCTCCGGGTGGGAATGGGACCAAGGGGCCTCCGCCCTCTCTGGACCCCAACGCCGTGAGCACGGAGCACAGAAGGCAGATGGGAGGGTACCTTTGGAACAGGGATCAGGTCTCCAGAGTGCTGTGGACAAAAGCTGTTTCCAAAGACCACACACACACACACACATTTCCTGCCTACAGACTGCAGTAGGTTTCTGCAAAATACACTTTGAACTACACAACTATGCATCACCCCACAGACAGTGTGCTTACGGTTTCCTAGGAGGTGCTCACCGGTGTCAGCTTGCTGACAGCTTTGATCTGTGCAGGCGACTGGGCCTGGCCCTGGAGCTGCGGGACCTGAGCCTGGGAGGGTGGCGGTGGCGGTGGCGGCTGCTGCTGCTGCTGCCGGAGGAGCTGGAAGTGTGTGGGTGTGAGGGTCTTTCCTGGGAGCTGAACCCCTGTGGCTGGAGAAGTTGTTTCGTTAGTGGACACCAGTTACCTCCCCCACAACCCACCACAACCCATGGAAGCCGAGTCCTGCCTTCCAGGGTAGGACGGGCCACAGGAAAACAAGCCATCTCTACCTTGAGACACCTGAGTCACCAAAGACCGGCTTGGGGTCTGCACTGCTGTCAGGCTGGTAGTGACCACGGCTGAGGCTGTCACAGAGGTGACTGCACGAACACCCTGCGTCGGTGCCAGGGACACCAGGTCAGAAGTGGCTGGGGAGCCAACTGCTCGAGGCTGGTTGTGGACTACCTGGGCAGGTGCTGAGCCTCCGGAGGTCTGGAAAGGCAAGATGAGGACCTATCAGGTGACTGCGATATTCTGCAAGGCTTTTCCCCATTGCTAGATGGAAAGGGCACGGACCCTAGCCTGGGGCATGAGCATACCTGGAGGTGAGGAGGGGAAGGTGCTCTGGCACATTCAAACCCATGCCTGAGTTACAGAGCGGGTCACTTCCCCACGAGAGTGAGTGGCTTCAGATGACAGCACCTCATGCCCTCTGCAACACTGACGTCCCTCTGTCCTCACACAGAAGACTTGCTGAGACTGGACCACTCTCTGGATACCAGCACTTATCTCCCAAAATACACAGTCCAGTGTTCTAACACTCACTGTTACCCCCAACCAGACATGGAAGCTACAGCTTGGAAACTCATTCCCGTGCTCAGGGCTAGCAGCTCTGCAAACTCACCTCACCAAAAACTCAGAGCAGCCTCCTGCCTCATACACACTGGCCAGCAGGCATTCCGGCTGCCCCAGGGCAATAACAAACTGGTGCACCAACCCCCACAATTCCACCTCTGATACCCTTAAAGTGCTGCTGGCCCCTGCTGGCCACTCGGTGCAGTCACTGCGCGCTCCTGTGCCTCTTACTCCTTTCACTACTTAACAGGCTTAGGTCTAAAGCCAGCTTCATGTTCTGTGCTTTCTACCCCACCCGGCATCAATGTTTCTTTTCATTTCCTTTCTTGCCTTCTTTCAGATTTTTTTCTACCCCTATTTTTCATTTCTCAAAGTTCTCCATGTTCTTTTAAAATAGTTTCCTGGTTTTTACAGACATTCTTAAGCTTCTTTTATTTCTCTAAAACAGGAAGTATAATTGTTTCATATCTACACCCAGTAACCCCACTGTCGAGTCTAAAGGGTCTGCCCCACTATCTGTTCTTTCTGCCCCCTCAGAAAGCCGTCCCAGCTGCAGCCCTGGGGGAGAGTGCTGCGCAAGCACGCTGTGGTTCAGTCCTGTCTCTATCCCCACAGCACCAGGAAGAGGCTCTGGTCTGCGAGAGGTGCTCAAAAAGTAGCTCTTGGATGAGTTACTCTATCTTTTGAAATATCACACATCCATGCTACTTTACGAAGCTCAGCAAAGTCAGTACTTCCTGCACCCACTTCCCCAGAGTCTGAGGTTAGGCTGCTAATGAATATGCCAGGATCAGGGACAAAACTCACCGTCAAGGCTCCAGGCGCCACAGGTGATGCAAGGCGCTTGTTAATTGACTGGAAGGTGGCAGCAGGGACGCCCGCAATGGTGTTCACTATCACGTTTCCGCTCACTGTGCCTGTAGAGAAAGGGCTCTGTGAGGACAGAGCACGCGAGATGAGTGAGCTCCCCCTGCACATCTGACTTCTTACCTGCTGGCATGCTCGTCCCTGTGACAGACGTTTTAATGGCTCCCGCCTGCTGAAGAAAAAAAGTTATCTGAATATCAGGTCAAGCTCACGCACACATACACTGTAAACCCCCGAAAAGCTTCCATTTTACCAGCATCAAATCCTAACTCCTGACCATGGTTACTGGCCACACAGGCTGACTCCAGCCCCAGCCCCAACTCCTTGCACACTGTGGTGTCCATCCCTCAGTGAATGGTGCTCCAGCCACACTGACTCTTCTGACCCCACAGCTGCCAAGCTCGGGGCCTCTGTGCTCGCTGGTTTCCATTCTCTTCTGACTGAATCCTGCCACTCAGGCCACAGCCCCATCCTGAGCACCCACTGCTGTTCTCCCTGGGGTCCTGCCTGGCTGGGCTGCCTGCCCCACAGGACCAACTCCCCGGGAGCGGTGCTTAGTGAGTGCATTTCCTGAATGAAGGAGGAAAAAGCTGCTCAAGTGCCCAAGGAAATTCCACTACAGCAAAGACAGTTAAAATAAAGGGGTTGGTCTATGATGCCTGACAGTATCAAGCAGCTGAGCCTCCCACCCAGTCCCCGGGGTCCTTCCCATGTGTGACCTCAGAGTGGGCAACATGGGCACCCACAGCGAGGGCACACACCAGGGTGTGACGGTGACAGCGCAGGGAGCGTGAGATCACCAGTCTGCCTTTCTTTCCCTTTTTGTGCATTTTACCAGACAGGCGATGAAGACCTGCGTGTGCATGAGCAAGTACACTCACGGTGTCAGAAGGAGGGAAGTTTGCAAACTGGGAAATGGTATCTATTCTGCCAGTTTGTGGGGAGAAAGGGGCGACTTCTTCAGTTACGGTTCACAAATCCTATCTAATTCCAAACTTCCCAGGCACCTGCACCAAAAGAGCTGCCTCCACCCCACATCACGCTGAACTCTCACCAACTGCAAAAGCCTGGAGAACAGAGCCGGTGGTGTGTGGAAGGCCCCCCACTCTGGGAAAGGCTGGGCCTCCAAACCTCCCCCGACAGCAAGGTCTGCTGCTCTAGAGGCTGCGAGAACCTCAATGGAGCTGGAGGGCGGGAGGGCCTGCTCACCAGCACGGCGGCATTGCCCACCGTAGTGATCGCAGGCGGTGCCTTCGGTGGGGGCTGCACAGGCTGTGCTGGAGGCTGTGTCTGGGCTGGGGGCTGCACGGTGGGTGGTCCTGCGGGCTGCTGGCTGCCTGCTGCTGGGGGCTGGGGCAGAGGTGGTGGCGGCTGCTGGGGTGGTGGGGGCTGTGGCTGTGGTGGGGGTGGCGGGGGCTGAGCCACAGGTGGCTGCTGTGCCTTCTGCTGATCAGCCAGTGCCTGTAGGGCAGGAAGGAAAGGAGCATGGAGCAGCTAGGGCCTCAGCTGCCTGATGGCAGCTGCCCTGCTAGGCCTAGGCCCAGGCCTAGGCCCAGGCCCAGGCCCACCCTGGCCGCATACCTTCTTCTCTTTGGCGATTCGCTCTGCGCGAAGAGAAGCCACCTGGATAGGAGGCAGGGGCTTGTCATAGTTGATTCCACTAAAGATAGAAAAAGAAGTTAAAAATAAACTGGCAACTTCTGAAGTAGACAAATATTCTCGAAACCCACAGCTCTAGTTGCCAAAGCTGCCAGGTGCTGGAGGCAGCTCCAATTCATCCCAAAGTTGAGGGGCGCTGGGTGGGTCAGCCTGGGAAGGAGAAAGTGTCCCAGCCCACAGCTCTGTTCTCTCCCAGGCCTGAGAACAGGTGCTATAGGATCCCAGTGCATGAACACTGCTCCCCCACCCCAGGCACAGAGCTGGACCAGCAAGCCCCAGGGCTGCAGGTCCCCACAGGTCTCTTCATCATGGAACCCCTGCTTCCGGGACTCCTGCACCCTCCCCCACACTTGCCACCCACTGACTTCCTGGATTCCAAGCAAGTACACTCACCCCCAAACTGGGTATGTTTTCACAGAAGAGCCCACAAAATGTTTGCCAGAATGGAGGTGAGGAGGAGAGGGGAGAGCCCCTCTCGCCCGCCGGTGTGCCCTCCACGAGAGGCAGGCAGGACAACACCCTCACACCCTCTGCACCCTCCCTGTGTGAACAAGAGCCCTTCCTGGACAGGAGCCCCTGCTGCGCCTGGCTCAGCCACTCCACCACCCCCAGCTGATGCCGGGATATACCATTTGCACACAACAATTTGATAAGCTTATCGAGTGCAGTTGAGAGAACACTGGAATAGAATCATTTCAATGAGTGAAAGCGTGTCACAAACAGAATACCTTTCTGCCAACACGGATGCATGCTTGGGGTTTTTCTGGAAGGGGTTCATGCCAAGCCTACAGCACAGAATGGAGACAAAAGTTACAAAATGAAAGAAAAAGGAGACAAGCCTCCCGCCATGGCCCAGGCTTGGCTGAGGTGCAGGAGGACGTGGCCTACAGAGGCTTGATGGGGGGACTCCTCTTCCCGGCCGTCATCTTCATCAGGTCGAAGTGGCTGGTGTACAGCTGAGTGTGGGTGGCATTCTCATCCTGGGCGTAAATCTGGCCTGTGCGCAGAGGACGGTTGTTCTTGCTCTGAAACAAAATGGCTGGTCAGACAGTGACCCTGGGGTTGGGGCTTCCTGGTGACAGACACCAAGGACCCAGTGATCCTGGAATCAGGAGCAGGTGCTCCGTATGGACCCCAGCCTGCACCAAACATGACCGTGGCAGCCCCACCTCGAGTCCCCTGCCAGGACACCACTGAACCCTCCAGCGAGCGCCCCTGCGTGAGGATGGTCCCCTGGGCGCTCACCTTCCCCTCCTCCCTCGGGATGAGCACGCTCTCATAGCGGCTGCGGCACTGCTTAGAAGAACGGTAGATGCGGCTGCAGGAGTTGACGACGTCGCTGACGAGGTCCCAGTTGGGAGTGTGGGCCGGGGACACAATCGTGAGGTTCAGAGGCAGCTCCAGCAGCTGCTTCACGGCCTACAGGACCAAGGTCAGGACAAGGTCAACACGCTGAGCGTCAATCATGTTTTCCTGCCATCTGTAGTAGTGGGAATGACGGGGACAGACATGGGAAGGGAACCCACGGGATCAAGGCTCACCTGCAGCAGCGCCCAGTCCTCACTGATGAGCCACTCGGGGTTGTCAGGACCCGACTCGGCCGCCGGTTTGGCGAAAGTGGGCAGAGGCTTGGCAAACTGCGTCTGCTGCTTCAGCAGGAGGTTCTTCTTCTGCTCCTTCCCCTCCCGCCGCATCTTCAGGCCTGGGGTTGCACGGTCAAACAGGGACCGCGGGGGGACAACCGCCTCCCCATGCCGCTGCTTCTTCTTCCTGCCCGCGGCTGGAGGGAGAGGCCGGTCAGCACAGTAGTGCCAGAGCACCCGCTCACCTTGTGAGCCAAGGAGAGGGACAAGGGCCAACCAGGAGACCCTCACCCAGGAGCCTGGGAGCCCTTGGCAGACAAACCCACGCCTGCTTTCACTGCTAGCTGGGGCTGTGCATGCCAGGGCTCCTCCCTGCTTGGGAACACAGAGCAGAGTGACATGCGAGTGCGGCCAATGGTGCACACCTGAGGGGTCTGTCCTGTGGCGCCGGCGCTCTTTTCTCACATACACAGGGGGTAGCTTAGACTCAGGGACAGGAGTGGTCTCATACATAAGACACAGGACCGCGTCAATGTAGACGTCATTGTCGTCCTGGGGTGGTGTGGGCGGGGTCCAGAGCTGCAGGGAGAAGGGAGGGCGTGAGCTGTGGGACTTGGGAGGGAGGCAGACCCCCAGGGACGGGGCACTCACCGGCATGACTTCTGTCTGCCCATCTGCACCTTCGCAGGTGTATTCCTGTGGGAGACAGGGGAGCTTTCAACTGGACAGTCTCAAGCTGCAAGCCGCCTCCGTAACTCTTCAGGTAAGTGCAAGGGGCTTCACTAATTATACCACTAGGGGAAAAGCAACATGTGACCGGAAAACCGTGCAATGGTTCTCAGAGAGCACGAGTCCAGTGCTGCAGCGGATGATGTGGGGTGCATACCGCATTGTAGGCATCCTCTCTGCTGTAAGTGAGCAGCTGCTCCTGCTCCTGCTCCTGCAGCGCCCTGGCCTCCTCCTCTCGCAGTGCTCGCAGGTTCTGGGCCTCCCAGGCACTCACCGCAGTCAGCACGGCATCCTGCGGGAGACCACAGGCTTGACCAGCTTCTAGCACCATCCCACCTGGGACGCACCTGCCCCTCTACTCCCACCCTGTCTCACACTCAGATAAAGGACTCTCTCCCCTCTGTACTGTGGTTACTTCTTTTGTGCCCAGTGTGGAACCTCTATCAAGCACCCGTAGCATTAATACACTTAGAATTGCCAACACAGAGTCTCCCAAGACTTCACTGTCAATCAGTATCTGCACTGGTGGGTTCGGTTTCCATGCCTTTGATTCTAGGTGAGTCACTTTTCCTCCAAACCAAATTTAACACCAAAGAACCTGAGTGTCTCACGTGTTGAGATGATCCTTACCTCACTATGCCTCTCTTTTTCATGATCGATGGAAGTATGGAATAATTCCAGGTAATTCAAAGCATACTTTTCAATTGGGGTTAGCTGTTTCAAAAATATTGTTTGGATACAGTTAACTGCAGGTTAAACTAGGTTAAGTTCCTTACAACCCCCACCAACACTTGAATCAAAAAAGTGATTGTTTTTGACAATGTGAACAGAAAATATTTTATGCAAGAAACACATTTTTAAGACAGTGACTTGTAAAGAAAAAATTAAGCTGGAGAGGAGAAAATGCCCAAACCTGTTCCATGAAGTCAGCCAACTCCTCCAGCTGCGAGGGCTCCTGGTCCTGTGAGCCGCTAGAGTCCAATGACCCTGGCATGGCCTCCCCCGCCAGCTCCTGTGTATCTCCCTCCAGGTACTCGATGCTCTTCAGGGCCTGAGGAATTACGTGCTTGGATCAGATTGCTCTGACAGATGTTTAGGTTTTAACTTAAGGGTTTGAAAGAGCAGAAAAGGATCAGGAGGCACCTGCGGAGTCTGAGAGCAGATGGGGTTGGAGCCCAAGCGGGTGGCTCCTCACCGGGACTGTGGGCAGGCTCTGTTGTCCTTACCTCTATGAAAGGTCGTGCTATTTTGGGTGCAATGGTTTCTGTGACAGAAGGCTCCTGAGAAAGGACCACAAACTCCTCAGCTTTCACTGGGAATCCAGTGTCGTCCATGGGCGAGTACACCTCAAACAGCTCCTGGATGGTCCGCTGAACACAGAAACTCAAGTCACTCCCCAGGAACAGGAGCTGGTTTCATGCCTGACCTGCACTGGGAGCTCGATGCCAGGAGAACCGTCAGATTCCTCACTGACATCCACTAACCCGACAGATGAGGGTACCTGTGTCAGGAACGCCATGGAGTAGTCATTTCCCTGAGCAGCCACTTCTCGGATCAGGTCTTTGGTTCCATTCTTCAAAAGTTTCTCTTCAATGGAATTGCCACTTACCAGCCTACACACAAAACAAGATACACAGAGACAGCTAAGTCACTAGAGCAGAGACTATCTGGTGGAACACGCCCCTCGCCAACAGAACACAAACACTTGGTAACAGTGGAAACAACTGAACACCCTCCCCTCCTAAGGTGCAGGTGCTCCCTCAGTAGAGGCACAGCAACACACTGACGTCAGCAAGGTCCGTGTGAGCAACATCACCACCACAATTTCAAGCACACGAGATTACATGCCAACCAAATGTCCCCATAAAGAAAGAGGTAAAACAGCAGGAGTGCACGGCTGCCTGAAGGGAAGATCAACAAGACGCAGCAGAAGCGTCTCAAATGACCCGCAGGGCATCACCGCAGCCCCATTCCCAGCTCGTGGGCCTCACCTGTACACATGCACGTCCTTGCGCCTCCCAATTCTGTCACACCACTGCTGGGCCTGGGCATCCAGCACGGGGTTCAGGTCGTGGTCGTAGAACACCACTGCATCAGCCTCCACCAGGCTCACGCCGGTCGTGCGGCTGCGCGTGGAGAGGATGCAACAGAAAATCCTCCTGTCTCTGTTGAAGCTCCTCATCAGTTCCTGCCGTGAAAGAAGACTCTCTATCAAGACTCCTGGAAACTGTGGGAACCTCTGAGGCCTCTAATGTTTATCCACAAGACTGTTTGGTTCACGTTCCCACATTCAAATTACACCAGATTTCTAGCGCTTGATTCTGGCCCATTTGTGCATGTGTGTCCTTGGCTCAGATCTCCACATGCTATTTATTTTATTTTTTAAAATATATTTTTATTGATTTCAGAGGGAGGAAGGGAGAAAGAGAGAGAGAGACAGAAACACCAATGATAAGAGAGTCATTGATCGAGCCCGCAACCTGGGCATGTGCCCTGACCGGGAATCGAACCCTGATCTCCTGGATCCTAGGTTGACGCTCAACAGCTGAGCCACGCCCGGCCGGGCTCCACATGCTATTTACATTGCTTGAATCATCACAAAAGACGACCATCAGTCCAGGCGACTCGTGCTGTCAGCTCAATTCGTAGGCCCCACAAGAAAACATGTCTTCCTGGGGAGGGATCTGTGCTTTTTCATGTGCCCCCAGGCAATGCCAGGGCACTTTACATCAAAAGCCCCTGGAGTAAGGTTGGGGGAGCAGAAAAACAAGAGAGGCTCCTCTGCCCACTCGGGGTCAGCAACTGGAAGGGCCCCACTGGACACGCTCCTCTGCAATTAATCCAGCACCAGAACAGAGCATGGCAGATGCATAACCCTCCACCTTTAAGAAGTTCTACATACAATGTGTGACTCCACTACTGAGAAAATCTGTCGACGAGCTGAGCTGCCTCCCAGGCCGGCTTGGTGTGTGCAACGCGTGAGGTGCTGTGTGCATAGAATGTGGCAGCGTGATGCAGAGCCAGCAGCTCGCCGTCTGCTCTCGGGGACATTCTGCCATGTGCCAGCCCTGCTCCCAGATGCTGTGGACTGCTCGGGACTCAGCCCAGCCCCTGGCACGTAGACAGACAGCTCACTTCCCGTGCTTCCACTCTGGACATGGACCATGCTGGATTGGGGCTTTTAACACTTGTACAGGGAACAACTGTGCACACCAGCCTTCAGGAGGGGTGGTGGTGCTTGGAGGGAGCACGTTCATTTTTGAGGTTCACGTCACCAAATTTGAGTCTGTGACCTTGGGTTGACTCAAATTTCCCAAATAAAAAGAAATATTGGAAGATGGAGCTAAAAAGACTCACTCGAGTCATACACAGATGTACGTGCCTCCCTCTGTTCAGAAGGGCAGCGGCAGCACTGAAATTACACAGACTGAGTGCCAGGCTAGACTCTGGCGAGTGAGGCAGATATCTCCCTTACCTGCCGCTGCTCGCTGTTGGCGTTCTCATCAATCCGTATATAGGTGAGATGATGGAAGTTCAGGAACATCTCTAAAATGTCTAACATGAGAACCATCTGGGACAGAATCAGTACGCGACGTCCTTCCGACCTCAGCTTCTGTAGCAAGATCGCTAAGGCTTCCAGCTTTCCTGGGGAGGGACAACACCCAGGTCTCAACCCAAAACCGTGTGACCTGTGAGCGTGCGCGCACAGCCTCCTCTCATACCTGAGTCAAACTGGACCAGCCTCAGCTCAGGGAACTGCAGTGAGCGCAGGGCTGTCACCTGCTGCAGCTGCTGGGCGTAGGGTGCCGTGTGCTCCCGCAGGCGGTGCCTGAAGATCCTCATCCTGTGGCTATAGAGGGAGGGTGGCCGCGACACCCACAAAGACGGGGGCATGGCCACCACCGGTGGGATCACACACATCACCCTGAGAAGCAGAAAGCACTCTTGTCATATATGGCCCTTTAGCGTCTCCACCAGGCAGCACCTCTGATAGTCATCACAGGTGACAAGCCTGCTGGCCCACACCCTGTCACAGCAATCATGGGAACAGGTACCAATAGTCCTGACCAAGGAGTGCCGTGCAGGGAGAAACACCAGCGCAGGGCACCCCCAGACCCCAGGGCTCATGGCCCATTCTGATGGGAACTTTGGGACACGGGTGCTCCGTCTCCTGGGTGGTCTGGGGGGGAAAATCTGAACCCACCAGGAGGGAAGGGAGGTTGGGAGGAGGGGCCTGCACGGTGGCCAACCTGATGCCCACATCCCAGCCTCCAATGCCACCTACACCAGAAAAGCCCTTCTTCTGGCAGTCAGCTCAAGTTGGGTTTCTGTGACTGGCTATCAACTGCAGCAAACCAAAGCCACCTATCACCAAAACACTGATGAACAGAATCAGAGAACTAGATAGATGGAGAGATGTTCCATGTCCGTGGGAAGATAAACTCAATGCTGTCAGGTGCCAGCTCTTCCTAACTTGATTGAGAGACTCAACACAATCACCAGAACCCCAGGCAGTCATTTCACGGATACTGATTAGCTAGTTCTAAAGTTTACATGGAGGCAAAAGACCCAGAACAGCCACATGACACGGAGAAACCAGTCTAAGGACAGGCACCACCAACCCCAAGACAGACTATGAAGTCACAGTCACAGCAATCAAGACAGTGGTGCTGATGAGAGACGAGATGGGCAGGTCCGTGGAACAGAGTGGAAAGCTCAGACACAGACCTGCCTCTTTACAGTCAACTGATCTGTGACAGAGGCACAAAGATACTCAGACAACAGAAAAATTGTCAACAAATGGTGCTGGACTAGGCATCACATGCAGACATGAGTCCAGACACAGACCTCACCCTCACAAATACTGACTCAAAGGAATCCAGACCAACAAGGAAACTCCTACAAGCCCACACACAAGAAAGCCTGGAAGACCCTGGGTCTGGTGATGGCTTTTGCGGCCACATTCCAGACACTGACAACAGCAATGCTGGGAGGACAAGGAGCACCAGGACCCTCTCTCGCTGCTAGAGGGGGTGCAGGTGGTGCAGCCACTAGGGAGGCAGTCTGTTTCTTACAAAACTAAACACGGTCTTCCCACACAATCCTTACCAATCATGTTCCTTGGTATATTTACCCAAGAAAATTGAAAACTTACATCCACACAAAAACCTGTACAAGGATGTTTGCAGCAGCTTTGTTCATACTGGCTGAAACTTGGAAGCAACCAAAACGTCCCTCAGCAGGTAATGGAGAGAGAAACTGTGGTCCATCCAGACAACGGAGTATTACTCAGCTAACAAGTAATGTGCTACTGAGCCAAGAAAAGATGTGGAGAAACCTTAAATGCACATTAACAAGTGAAAGAAGCCAATCTGAAGACTACCTGTGTGACTCCAACTATGTGACGTCTGGAAAAGGCAAAACTATGGAGACAGTAAAAGATCAGGGGTTGCCAGATGATGGGGGAGGGACAAACAGGTGACCACAGAGAACTTTTAGGGCAGTGAAACCACCTCACCTGTCGATAACATCCTGGAGGGACTCTTGACGTTGAGTCAGAGTCAGAATCAGGTCCTTCTGACTTTTTGAAGGTGACATGTAGCTGCTTGCTGGCCTGGTTCCCTTCCCGTGCCTGCTATCTGAAGCTCCGAGCCCCGGGATCCATTCTCTGCAGACCAGGGAACAAATCTCTAGCAGATCTGTGCCGTAGATGGGGGCACGGGAGCAGCGCCGTTCATTGACAGAATAAACCTGGTCTAGCCGCTCTTTCAGAAGTCGGGCCTTTTCCTCCTGTATCAAAAGTGATGAAAACGGTCAATGAGAAACAACAGGCCAGCTGGAGGTCACCCCAGCCCTGAGGGGTCCCTGGGCAGGGGCCTGCTCTACAGGAAGCAGTGACACAGAGGCAGTGAGAAAACGGGCGAAGATTCTCGAGATAGTGAGCATTTCACATGGGTACAATATAAAAATACATGAAAGGGAATTTTTGCAATCATAAAGCCCAGTTTCATGTCTTTTATTAGGAAAGTGTTTTTAAAATCAAAAGTACATAATCCAGACAATGTTCTTTGGAAGGCACACAGAAGCTGTTAAATACCAGAACCACCCTGTGTAACAGGTAGCTTCCGAGACAACTGTGTGTGGAGGTGCTGCCCACGGGCACCCCACGGAGGGGTGGCGCTCTGTACCTGTGTTGGCCCAATGGGAGAAGCTGGTTTGGGGGCGATTCCGGGCTCTCCTACAGTCAAGGGATTGACTGCCACTCGACCAGGCACACCAACTACAAATCAAGAATCAAAGTTGGAAACAAAGCTCTGGCCGCTGTGCAGACCCTCACCTCCCCCAGAGCGCCCTCAGGATCAGCGCTCCCCTCACTGCACAGACAGGGGACGTGTATGCTCAGACGTGAACTGGTCAGAACCACCAGTGAAGCACTCCTGCTCTCTGGCCACACTCTGAGCAGAGCGCCACCGTCTGTCTCTTCCCTTTGGTAAGTGCCCATGTGCACCCATCCTTACGTGAGGCCATTGTGCCAGCACAGCAGCCACTGGGGCCCTGGCCCTTCATCAGCATCAACCTGTCCACTCTAGGGCCAGGAGTCAGTACTGCCCCCCAGACCAGCACAAAGCAATCCCAGAATCATCCAGGGCCATGCTGCTCGCCCAACAGATGTGCTCAGGGGACGGCTCAAAGAGGTCTCTGAGGACTAAGGGGCCCTGGTTAGGGGAGCACAGGAGAACATTGCAGTGATTAGGCTGGAGCATGTCTAGGGGAGCAGGAAGACCCTGGCGGGAAACAGGCTGTGCACTGGGCAAGAGGCAGCACGGGCTGGGTCAGATGGAGAAGGGTCAAACCCTAACTCGTCACCCGTCCTGGGGAAAATTCTAGCACCTAAATAACAATCTAAGGTGAGTGGAGGCCGGTGATAGTCAACCAGTAACTGAGAGCAAACGAGAAAGGAAACCAAACTGAGTGGACACCAGGCTGTCTGTGGACATCAGACATGGCCATAGCGGGACCTTCAGGTTCTAAGGTCCCACAGTCAGAAATCCTAAGTGACTTCCAGGTATCTCCAAGGCAGAGAGTCAGAAAGAAGCTTCATAGCCAGTCTTCTCCCAGCTTAGAGCACTCTACCTGGTGGAGTCACGGGAGCAGGGCCCGGGCTGCCGGCTGGGGGCTTGCTTCCCAGGGTGCTCAGGGCGCCCGCCTGAGACACAGTCTGCATTACCATGGGGCCTGGAGGTCGCAGGTAGGACTGCCCAGGGGCGGACACGATCTGAAGAACACTGCCTGCAATCACACGTGGGCAGGATGATCAGTCACAGCATGTGCCTCTACATAAGGTCACACCCACTCCAAGGGTGTACACACAAAGCCACAAACCTAATCTAAAACCGAGTTCATTCCCCACAAGCAATGCCACGTTAAGTTACTTGGAGAAAAGTGAAAACACTTCATTCACAATGAATGTGACTCTAAGGACAATGCCATTTTTCTTAATGTCAAAAGAGAGCTCTTCTATTCCTAGAAACTCCTGATGTGGGGCAATGCAATGGGCCCGAGTTCCAGGTGGGAGGTCCCAGCTCCCTGATCACGTTGGTGCTTGCTAACACATCAGCTGGAGGAAGATATAGCTAAAAACGTGTTTCAGTGTCAATGCTGTGGCTCTGCTTGAGGAGCTGGCCGCTACCACATCTTCCCACAGCTCTGGAGGAAGCTCCCATGTTCCACAGAAACTAGAGTCCACCAGAGATGCTGACCTACGGCCTTGCCCCTTTGACCAAAAAACTGGAGAAATACGAAATTAAACCCAATTGAATGGTCTCCTTCCTGCAGGCTTCCTAGGTGCTCTGCTGACTGTGACTCTCCAGTGACCTTTTGCTCTGACAAGAGTCATGAAAAGCACATCCCACGGACCCAGCTGGGGGGCAGGGCAAGGCTGCTGTCGACACAACCCTTGAATCCAAACCTACAGCCGAGAGGACACAAATGACTGAACTGCTGCCATGTGGTCACTTAGGACTGACTTGAGTGCTAAATGGCACCCTCTTCTCTTCCAAAAGCATCCCTTCCATGGACATGTCACTCTTGGCCACAGGCCTGGGAGGCTCTGGTCTGGTTACCTGAAATCTGTGTAAGAGCAAAGCTTCTCCCACATAAGCTGCTGGTCTTTTGGCATTTTTAGGACAATTCACCTTGTAGTAAAATTAGAAACTAAAAAATATTTCTGTTCTGATTTTGAAAATAGGGAACTTTATCAAAGGGTAGATTTATAAATGACTTCCAGCTACTAAATGTGTGTCAAGGACCACGCAGCCAGGTATACACGTTATCCCACTGGTCCGCCCAGCATCCTCTGGGGTCATACCCTGAGGTGTGGCTCTCGCCGTGACGGGTGCTCTCACCTTGCAGCTGCAGGGGCTGGCCAGCCGTGAGCTGCCGCAGCTGGCTATGAGACAAGGTGAACTTGTTCCCCTGGAACTGCAGCGTCACCGGGGTCTCAGGCTGGGCCACTCGACTCGGCGGCCCCGCAAGCGAGGCCAGCTGCGTGATCTTGACCATCTCCCCACCTGTGGGAACAGGAGGGGGGAAGAGCACTTCTGTGGAAAGTGAGCAACTGTAACACTGACACTGCCTGTCATAGAGAACAGCTGTGGGTGGTAAACCAAAGTGTCGGAACAACAGTGGCTACCTAGTACTAACATCTTCAGAAAATAACTATTTTAATAGGAAAGAGGAAACAAAGATAACATCAGGTTTTAATGGTTAACTTCTGCAACCATAAATGGTAGAGATTTAGACATCAGATATTAATACAACTGCCCAAACTATTAAAGGACACTTTATAAACAAGTAGCAAACATCAGAGACAGCAGAAACCTATTTGCAACAGCCTGAAACCCTCGTATCAACCTCTGCTTCAGAGAACCTCCAAAACGTGGAAAGGCACAGGTGCAGCTTAGCTCATAGAGGTAAGGGGGACCTATCAGCACAGAGGTAAAGGTTTGGACACATGCTTCAATCGCAGTCAGCATGTAAACACATCATGTGGATGGAGCTTTGAGACAAAGCTTCACGCTGTTTTGAACTAGATCGCAGGATCCAATCCACAGTGTCCGTCAGGAAATTCGAAGCTTCACGTTGCTTGGAACCTTTTATGGAAAACATGACTCGGATGGAGTCATAGGCACCTCACTCAAAATGGCCGTGATTACACAGGATTGAAGATTTTTACCCAAAGGTTGATATTTGAGTCTAAACATTCCTCCCAAGAAAACCCATGCAAGAATTATTAGTGATACAATGAAGACAGGTTAGCAAAAGATGAGAAAAACACCCAGGTTTCTTGAGCACAGAACCGTGAACAGGATGGGAAAGTAAAAAGGAGACGCAGAGGTCTGCACACAGAGCACAAGTCTCGTTAGCCCTTGTGGTCCACGCAGAGGCGAAGGCACCAGGCTGCAGGCGCCCTGGCCGACTACGCTCCCCAAGCACAGCTCCTGCAGCACAGCCACAGAAGTCTTGTCCCAGGCCAGGAACATGTCCCAGAGGCAGTGACCCAGGGATGACTATCTGTGGGCAATGAACGAGGGGCCTGGCAGAGCCAGCCTAGACGCAGCGAGTCCTCAGGATGTTTCACCTCTCTCCCCTCCACAGAGGCCTCAGTGTAGCCTGCCATACCACACGCGAGTGTGCGAGGTGGTACCTGAGAAACAATGCCACTCTGATGTCAAGAGGCACATTCCACAGCAGGATGGACAGGGTCCACGTAAAATTTGGAAATAGGCTTATCGCACTGGTCACAACCAAAACTTCTATTAAAATACTTAATAAAATGGTGATGTCTTAGTCACTGAATTATCATAAAATGTCTCAGTTGAGCAATAATTCATCCCCAGTTTAAATTTGATAATAGCAAGAGATGAAAAGAAAGTCATGGTTTTTAGAAACCGAACACTAGGTCCCATGGCTGTCAAGGGGTGACCAACTCCCCAGGCTGACCTTGGTGCTGCTGCCCGAAGCCTGGCTAACAGTAAGGAGGCACAGTCATCAGCACAGAGCGCAGAGTGTGAGCGCGGGAGGAAAGCAGAACTGACGGGTCAGAAGAAAGGACAAAGAAAGGATAGGCACTGGGTGCTGGCCCTGGAGATTTAGGACTGGAAAGGACAGCATGGCAAAGGCAGTGTCCGGCATGGGGGGGGGAGCGGACAGGAGTGGACAGCAAGGCTCTTCACACTGCTGGTCTGAACCCAGCTTCCTAGGGAGAGGGGGCAGAACCCCCAAGAGAGGCGAGGCCACTTACTAGGCAGGCGCGCCTGGGGCTGCGAGGTGAGCAGCACCCCCTGAGGCAGCACACTCTGCCCGGCTGGGTGCGAGGGGGCCTGGGGCTGGGGCTGGGGCTGGCCCAGGGCGGAGGCCTGGGGAGTGGTCTGAGCCCGCAGTTTCGCAGGATGGGCTGGGCTAGGAGCTGTGCTGCAGGTCGAGGCGGCCTGGGGTCTCGGAGCACCGGTGGGAGCCTGAGGGGCTGCTGCCGCTGCAATCAACAAGGGCGGTTTGTGTAGAGCTGTTAGAGGTTCTGAATGTAATGCAGTACTTTAAACCCGAATTTTAAAGAAATAAAACAGTTTGTACTGTCTCTCAAATGAGAAGCTCTCTCTAAAAAGGGGTGTGGGGTGGAGGCCAATGTGGTCTACAGATTGAGAGGAGTACAATTTTTATCCGTTGTTAACTAGTTTCACGTGGAGCGAATCAGCAGGCTACGCGGTACATTCCTGCAGTAAATGGGTGTTAGTCAGCCACGCGAACCCGAGTGTCTATCAGAGGCAATCCTGACCACACACAGGGCACACACAGAGGCTGCACCCCGCTGCGCCAGAAGTGCTTCACAAAGTGGCTCTGGACACTCAAAAACCACTGCGCACATGGCTCTGAGAACCCACTGAGGTAGGAGCACTACCTTCGTCACCTGTCTGCCACCTAGCCCCATCCTTCCCTATGGTGATAATCAGGTGACAACAAAGCAGGGGCATGAAACACAACAGCAGCCTCCTCAGAAGCTTTAGCACCGAGTTCCTTGTGTGAGTGTCTCCCCAAGGAGCATCCTCATCGCCACATCAACCAGGACTCCACTGAGTGCATCTTGTAAAATCCAGTTTAAAGAAATAAAAAAGCCTCAAACTTGTGCGAGGGCTGCATATGTCTCTTCGGCAGAGCCAGAGAGAAGGTCCCTCAGTGACACACACACACCACCACAGCACATACCTTTGGCATCTGGGTTTGCAGAGAATGTGGCGATTGGTGGCCGTCCTCGAACGTGGCCCTGTGGAGTGGCAGTGGCTGCAGCAGAGGTGGCTGTCCGGGGTGTGTGTGTGCTGGGGAAAGCCACAGTGCGACCCTCCGGCTTCTGGCCATACTGCACAGGCTGAAACAACCTAGACGCCACGTGTAGGCAAGACAAAAAAGGATTACTGTGGTGCAGGACCCGAGCAGCAGGGGCTCCCATTCCCAGTGCTGGTTAAAGCTGGGAAGGATCCTGCGTGTCGTGCTGGCAACACTCAGCACATGAAAGTGGCACCCATGTCTGTGCGACAGGGGTACAATTTTAATTCAATGAAGTTTCTATCAGTGTGAGCTAGGAAAAGGCATCTGACACAACAAGTCCACAACACTTGTTTAGAATAAGAGGAAGTGGGGTGAAAAAGTCAACTGCACCATCAGCTAACAAGGCAGCACAGGTGACAAAGGGCAGATACAGTGACAGTGCCTCTGTGAAAACAGTGCAAACCCATGCAAGAGGGTACACCCGAGGAGGCCGCTGTTGGGTGCACAATGCTCTCACAGCCACCTCTCATGTGGGAACTGCAGAGCAGGACATCTGCACTTACAGAGCCCCATGCAATAGGGCAGGGAGGGAGAGCCAGGAAGAGGCCGGCGGAGGGCGCTGCTGTGTATGTCAAGAGGGCTGCAAGGCCCTGCCAGTGTGGGCCAGGGCCCAAGGCCCCCAGGGAGTCACATACAGAAGAGCCAGCGAGAATAGCTGCCAGTTTGCAACCCTTTGTCTCTAAAACACTGACTTTCCTTTTCCCTCTCATTTAAAAAAAAAAAAAATCTTTATTGATTTCAGAGAGAGGAAAGGAGGGAGAGAGAAACATCAATGATGAGAGAGTCATTGATTGAGTCCACAACCCAGGCATGTGCCCTCACCAGGAATCGAACCCCGATCACCTGGATCCTAGGTCGACGCTCAACCCGACCCACACCCAGCTGGGCTTTCCCCTCATTTTTAACTCAAGTCTAGGACTTTGTCTACTTCCAGCTCTCTGGATTAGCCTCTCCTGTGTCCCTTGGGTTTTGCCTTCATCAGGCACGTTGTGTCCCGTCCCAGCCGCACGGCACCTGCAACGTTGTCTTCGTTTCAGGTGTCCCTGTTGCTTAGTCAGGGTGGAGCCCTCTGCCCTCACTCCGCAAACACCTAGCTGTGACAGCTACCACCACACCACCTACCAGGTTCAATCCAGCATGGTCACCTGTCCCCAACTCCTCCCCACACAGACCCTTCTCAAATCCTAACGCTTTTTAAAGACAATGAAGGGCCCCTCTTCAGGCAGGTGAGTGCAAAGTGCCCACGCTTCCTGTTTAAAATGAGTTACAGAAAGCAAAAGACATCTGGACAATTTCCAGGAGAAGCAGATAACCAAACGGATGGCCAGCCTTTCTTCTCACAGCCTGGGGCCCAGGGTCTCATGTGAAACTCAAACCTGATCCCAGGCCTCCCCAGTGTCTCCCAGACCCCACAGCTCAGGGGCCAACTTGCGACTGGCCAGAGCCCAGCCGGAGCCAGACAGTTAGCCGCAGGTGATGCTTCCCTGAACACACCTGCTGGGCTTCAGTCTGATGGCCGGTGGCCTGCTCGGCGGGGGTGGTGCAGTGAACAGCTCCTCGATGAGTTTCCGCGTCACCTTCTTCTTACACAGCAACTCGGCCTCATGGCGAGTCATTTTATTTTCTAAGCCAATGAGGTCAAATATAGAAAGATCGGTTTCCTAAGCAGAAAAAAAAAAAAATGAGCTACATGGAGCAGTAGAAACAGCCCTTGACTAAGAATCAAAGTAAGCTGGCTGACGGGAAGACTAGGCTGTCTGCCCCAAGAGGTGGTCCTGAAGACCTCACCAGTGCCCCGCTCTGGGGCTCAGCATGTCTCGGTTTCCCCAGCTTTGAGATGAGAATGATGGCATTTGGTCCCGAGTGGCTGTGGGAGTAGAGAAGACAGCACCCAGAGACAGACGGGACCCAGCAGAGGAGGGGGGAAGTCTGGCAGCAGGGGGATGCTCAGCCTCCTACTGAGGAAGGGGCCTGGGAGAGATGCTGGGAGAGACTGAGCTGGTGAGAGCAGAGGCAGTCGTGTGGCACGTCCCTGTCCAACAGCAGAAACCCGGTGACACTCAACTCCTTGGAGAATCAAGGCGGGTGGGCAGCGGTGTGGGTGGGATGTGGAGAAAGCGACATCGCCCACCCACACACCTCGACGGGAGGGAAGGGGCAGCCGTTGTGGGAGCAGTTGGCAGTTCCCCAGACTCAGCACGACCTGTGCTTCCTACACTGGTGCCCGCAGGAAACCACCTGCGCGCAAGCCCACGGCAGTGATACTATGGCCAGAACATGGAAAGGACCCAAATGTTCAACTGATGGAACAAAATGTGGGGTGAGCATGCAGGAGAACCACCCAGTCTTCAAAGGAAGGAAATCCTGCTACAACGTGACAAACTGCGAGAATACCACACTAAGGGCAGTAAGCCAGACACCTAAGTCCATGTGTCGTATGGTCCCACCTACACGTAACGTGGGTTTATGTGAAACAGCTGCATCCACAGAGGGATGCCAATGAGGAGCTGCCCAGAACTGGGAAGGGGCAGCCAACATGGGTGCATGCTCTTCAGGGTAGTGAAATGTTCTAGGGTTAGGATGACGGCTGCATAAGCCTGTGACTATACTAATACCAGCACCCTGCACACTTCAGAAAGTGCGGCCACATCTCAAAGCACAACGTAGAAAGCAGCACCAATGACCCATGGCCCTCCGGCACACTGAGGTCAGCTGACTGGTGCCTCTGTACTGCCCATGGCTCGCTGCCCTGTAACTCGCTGGAGACTATGTCCTTGTCTGAGCAGTGACCATAGTGGCAGCAACAACAGGCTCACCACTCACAGAGCACCTGCCACCTCAGGGTCCTCAGAGTCACACTCTCACTAGTCACACCTTGAACCTCCCTGCATAAGGGGGGCCCACAACTAGAGAGTCCCTGGCCTGACCCCAACCTGCACCTGAACCAGCTCACACAAACCACACAGGAGGTTCCTAGGTCTGGGGCCTCTAAGCCTGAGCCCGAAACACTGCCCATGTCCCAAGCAGGTATTAGCACCACTGTAAGCAGCTCTTGTCATATACAGAGTCCAGCAGCACACACCATGCTAAGAAAGCCTGCCCCGCAGGTCAGTACTAGACACAGATGCAGTGTCAAAGGGAAGACATAGCACAAAGGTTGCTTGGTGCTACCCAGAGTAAGGACCCCCAGAACGGTGTGAAAAGTGTCCCTGAAACAGGACTCAGACAAACCTACCTTCCTAGATCCCCTCCTTACCTTCCAGGTGTCCCTGTCGAGTGCCTTCAGGACGAGGGAGGCCAAGGGGAGCTGCAGTGGCCAGGCGGAGAACGAGGACTGTGGGACCCGGGGTTCTACCAGCCCGGGGTGGTTGCAGATGCGCTGCAGCCTCAGCAGGATGCTCAGCACGTCCACAAAGTGCCCACCCTTCAGTGCCTCCTGGGTCCTGCCTCGGGCAACACAAGCACTCAGCGACAGCTCCCCTAACTCAGCACATGCAGAGACGCACATCCACCCCAGATATGCTCAGTTATCTCACAACACTAGAGGCCCAATTCCTGTCCAGGTGCTTAGGGCCCTCGACTCCCTCGCTGTCCCTACGAAATAGGACTGGGACCCAGAGAGCAGGGGGGAGGGTCAGACATGGGGAAGCTCCCTGGGCCCCCATCCAGCAGGGAAGGAAAGGGGACATTCTAAAGGGAGCAGGTGTCCTGAGTATAGCCTATTCCGGGTCCTGGGCAGTGCCCTGGACTCCACGGGAGCCCCCCACACACCAGCGCTGGTCCTGACCACTGTGTGAGCTGCTATTCTTGCCACTAAGACTCCTCTTCACAAGCTGACCCGAGGACCCACTGAAACACCTGACTGACACCTGAGCTGCAGCAGGACTGCACTTTTCTGCTCACCCACCCAGGACTTCCCAAGGCTCAGGAATGACGCTCGTCACTGGGAATGCTGGAGGGGAAGGACTAAGAATCTGTACCAACAACAATGCATACACACTTACGTCCTGTCCTAAAATTTCCTAATGTAACCCCATAAACAGCATGATTTAACAGTAAAGCCGTTTGTTGAAGGCTCCCTCCATGCAGACACTATTGTGATGCTTTTACACACGACAGCCTCAACAGCCCAAGCTTCTCCCTCGTTTTACATGTGGACACGACCCAGCTGATGGTGGGGAGCCACCCTCTACTCCACCTCCCTCCAGAACCCAGGTTCTCCCCACCCTGTGCTCCATAGTAACTTGCACCTGCCATCTCGGGGCAATGCACTAGGTCACCCTGTCCCTCCCACAACTTACAGAATATGTGAGCCAGGTGAGCAGTCGGTGGGCAACTGACAGAAATAGGGGAGCCTGTTCGCGAAGGCCAAGCTCATTTTGGGCCGAGGCAAAGTTTGTGTTGGAACTGGTGGGTGCTGTGTGTGACTCTGTCTCCACAACCACCCATGAGGAGGCAGTCGCTGTGATTACTGAGTATAACTGTATGTTTAACATCTTCCAAACTGTCGTTCTAGGCTTACTTTTTTTTAAATTTAAACTCAGGAAAATGAAGGGTGTGATGTCAAGAGCCAAGCAGGTCATGGGAAAGGATCATGGAGAGAAGTGAGGGACCCCACACTTTTGGGGTCCACGTATGGATGCAGCAGCCCCCTGACCCGTGGCTTCACGTATCTGTGGTTTTAGCTACCCTCAATCCAAAAACATCAAATGCAAAGTTCTAGAAACAAACAGCTTATAGGTGTTGAACTGTGTGCTGTTCTGGACAGTGTGCACTCTCTGCTGTTTGGGTGTCAATCATGCCTTGGTCCAGCGTCCCCGTGCTGTAGACGCTCCCTGCCTGGTGACTTAGTAGCAGACTGTCTTGGCAACACAGCGCTGGTGTTCAAGTCACCCTTTTTTACTTAAAATGGGCCCAGAGAACAAGAGTAGTAATGCTGGCAGCATGGACATGCCAAAGAGAAACCAGAAAGTAAAAATGGGAAAGTTCTCAGCTTAATAGAAAAAAGATAAATTGTATGGTGAGGTTCCTAAGATCTACAGAATAGCCCTCCCAGCTGTGAAGTGTGAACAGGTGTGCTATGTAGTGCAGTACGTAGAGGGTTTGGTGCAGTTTCAGGCACCACTGGGGGCCCTGGAACACATCCCCACGGGCAAGGTGGGATGGCCCTTCAGCCATCCTACAGCACCAGCTGGCCCGAAGCGTGTGGTCCTGGGTAATGTCAGGACGGGTCTCCCGCGTGAACCTCAGCTGAAACACTGCTGGACGGTGCCATGAGTAACAACACCAGGAGCAGGTCTGGGGAGGGGATTGAGCATAGGGGCGCTCACCCAGGCTGCAGGATGACGTCCTCGTACAAGGCCTTTTGCCGGCTGGAAAGGCGACACTTCAAAACATGCTCGTACTTCTTGGTCAGCTGCTTTTCCACATCTCTCTTGGTTCTCCTCAAAATGAATGGCTGCGTCACCTGAAGAAGGACCGCAGCCCATTGTCTCCCCTCCAGGAGTGGCATCATCATGTCACCACAGGTCCCCTGCCCCCGCCACCCCCGTCCCACGGCCGCCATACCCGGTGCAGGCGTATGACCACTTTGTGGTAGTAGTCCTGGTTCTCCTCGTTTGGGGCCTTCAGAGGGAAGTGCAGGTAGGGCCTGGAGATGCCCGGGATGAGGAAGTGCACCATGGTCCACAGCTCCAGGAAGGTGTTGTGCAGGGGCGCATCAATCAGGAGCAGACGCTGCTGACTGCACACAAGACCAGAGACCACGTCTGAAAGTCCCAACACAGACAGCTGGGTCTGAAGACGTTTAAGGGACAAGACAATTTTATGGGGTAACTATGCGTCCAGGTGCCTTAAAGACATGGGCTGCACTGAAGGAACATTCTGGTGTGCCTGTCTGGTCGCACTATGGCAAAGGACACGCAGTTCTGTGTGTCCCTGCGAGAGAACCCTTCCATCACCAACACAGAACCTGGGGAGCACTAGCAGTCGGACCTCTGCAGGGTGAACATGGCTTCCCAGTGCCGCTCGCTCAGGCCTTTCACGTGCTGCATCTCGTCGATGACCAGGCACCTCCACCGCACCCGTGTGAAAGCCACATAGCCCCGGAAGAACTGCTTGTAGGATGTGATGCAGATGTGGAAGCTGTTGGGCTCAGTCCATCCCTGTGGCACAGAAGACAGGGCCTCACCGTCTTTTCCCTCCTCCCTCCGTGGACGCAACGATCTGGGGAGAGCTTTCTGAATTAGCCTGTTCCCACCCAGTCACCTCACTCGTTTGTCTTGACAACTTGCTCTTTCTGCACAGAAAAGGGCTGTGTGTGTATTTTTATGATCTTTTCCTCCAAGAGCCTACAGCACTCGTGTGGACAAACTGAGAGGCAGTGCTTAGAGGCACAAACAATTGTTTGTGGAAAATAGACTATACAAGGTGTCCTGAGGTAGGACTGGCTCTTCACAGGATATAATCTGGGCAAGGCAAAAACGCACACGGAAGACACAGGAAATGAGAAGATCTACAGGGTAACTGACTGCATTATAAGCTTTCCAACCACTAATGAACAACCAGAGACGGGAGAAAAGAAAATACATCTGAGGAATCACTTTGTCAGTAAATGCTACTCAACCCAACAGCCTAATGATAAGCCGAAACTTATCTCCCATGAGAAACTGTGACTTGGAACGTACTTTTACTTAGAATCTAGTAGCAGAAACCACCGGACCAAAAAAAAAAAAAAAAATCCAAATTTGTTCTAGACGCTTACTGCATGTTACAGATGTTCCTCATACACATACGTGGGACTTGTGGGACTCAGGACGCACCACCAGTTCCTCGTTTGTGCCTGAGAGCCAATGGCCTTACAGCTAAAAAGGGCCACAGCACATACTCCAGAGCTGCCTCAGTTCTAGAAGGAAACTCCCTCCCTTTCTGGGAAGGAACACGAGGGCGTTCATACCTGTGGCCCTCCTTGCAGGTGTAGTCGATGCTTTTGAGGGACTGCAGATCTAGAATAACCTGAAGGGCTGGTGTCTCACAATAATTACACTAATAAGCACGTCTTGACATTTTGAAATTTTTCTCTTATAGAAATTAAGATGGTTTCCTGTCTGGTTTTATTTCATGTTCGAAGTAAAATACCTGTCTCTTTGCTTTGAGTTCTCTGTGGCTCCCAACGTACAAGAGAGTTTTGAGCCCGGGACACCAACGCTTCAACTCGAGCTCCCACTTGAGGATGTTACAGCTCCTCACAATGACAAGATGAGGGCCCCAGTTGCCTGCAGAGGAAGGAAGATGCAGCATGTTCCTCTTCAGCTGAGCCATTTGTGAAGTCCAGGCATCAGTGCTGCATTGTGTGTGAGGCTAAAGCAGCCATCCAGTGGACACAGAGGCGTCCTCCCCCCATGCCACCTGGACTTGGAGGGCGCCTCCCCATTCCCATGTCCAGCAGCCACAGGAGGCAGACTTGACTCCCAGGAGGCACTTGGCAAAGAGTAGTTGGATGAGTAATCACCAAATAAAATGAGTATTTATTCACAAACATGGCAAACCCCCAATGAGCATGGGGAGGAGTCCCTGTCTACAAGGAAGAATGATCAGAAGAAAGCAGTAAGCAGCCCGCAGGCCTGTGCCCAAGGCCTGTCCCGTCCCCGGCGAGCATTCCTCAGTGCCACACAGAGCACACCTTGACGGCCACTGCTGCTCAAATTCAAAATCTCACCACCCACAGTAAAAAGCACCACCCAGGAGAAGATGAGCAGACCTGGGAACCCATGGCCTCGGGGTAGGGTGTCAGGGGACGGCTGTGGATGCAGAGGCGGAAGGGGCAGCAAAGGGTAGTGGTGGCTCTGGCAGTGTGTTCCTGGTCACACCGAGGGACACTTTTCCACCAGCCCTTGGTGGTGCCCAGTGGCACTGGCTCACGCTCGCCTGCTCTGCCATCCACACACTGATGGGCAGCGGGATTTGGGAAGTTGCAAAGCCCAGTGGGGCTCCCATCTAGTGCTGACTGGGAAAGAGTCTCTTACTCATTCCTGCAACTGCTGTCTCAGGTCCTGGGCCACAGCCCGGAGCAAAACAGAGAAGACAGGCTGCTCCGCCCCTTCACTCAGCCAGACGCTGGCCTGCGCTACAGTCTCAGCAACATGTGCTGGTCCAACAAGCTCTTACCTTCATTACAAGCTAGGTGGGCAAAGAAAGCGATGATCTGCACAGTTTTACCCAGCCCAGCCTCATCCGCCAGGATGCCATTGAGATTCTTCCGGTAGAGCTTGGCCAGCCAGTCCAGGCCGATCTTCTGGTAGTCCCTGAGCACTCCATACAGCAGGGATGGGGCGCTCAGCTTCACCTGCAGTGACAGACAAGCCAATAAGAACTTCTCAGAATTATCACTGAATTTTTTCTCCAAAGTGAAGTCAAGTCAGTCACATGATAGGCCCACAGGAAAGATCTCTCGGTAACAGGAAAAGGAAGGTCAGAGTTTGCTTTTCCAATAGCTGGGGCAGAGAGATGTGGAAACAGGAAGCCTCTCCACCCCTCCTGCAAAGCACCTCACCGTGGTGCTGATCCGAGCACTGCCCTTGGGCAGGATGGCTTCAGCCATGGCGGTCACTTCTGCTATGTCCTTTGTGTGAGGCTTCCCGACACCCATTCTCTCTGCAGCTTTGAACTGGTCCATGATGAACAGCGAGTCTATGAGAACCACGTCCTTGCGGCTCTCCTGGTCACCTGGGCTGTCTTCCCCGTCTGTAGACAATGGGAAAATGGGATTGGCAGCTGCTTTCATAGTTTTATGAGCCTACTTAACATTTAAAAAAAATTTGACAGAATCCAAATACAGAATTAAGCACCACTTTTTTGTTTTGATCCACTTTACACACCTAAGAATGCTCTCTGGTTAAACAAGTGCAAATGCTCATGAAACTATCAACCCTGGGACCACTCTGAAAAGTCCTCAGGTGAACCTGGAAAACATCTCACCACTCTGGAAAGTCCTCAGGTGGACCTGGAAAACATCTCTGTAGCAATTAGGAGCTGGTGTCACCAACAGCTTTATGGGCACTTAGTGGTTTCGTGACCTCCCCTCCACCACCAAGGAGAAACTATAAGCCTCTCCAAGAGCAGGCAAGTAAGGGGGCCGCAAACCCCTCCCCAGTCCTGCTGCAACAGAGGGTCCTGGCAGCCCCCACTTCTCACTCATAGGCATCATGTCTAATCATCAGAACAAAGGGAATGACAACAAGGAAAACAGTTTCTAGTGTAGTCTGTGTATGTTTGGAATGTCCAATAAAAGCAAAATAAAGACTCGCCCGGCCGGGCGTGGCTCAGCGGTTGAGAGCCGACCTAGGATACAGGCGATCAGGGTTCAATTCCCGGTCAGGGCACATGCCCGGGTTGCGGGCTGCAGCCGATCAATGACTCTCTCGTCATTGATGTTTCTATCTCTCTCTCTCCCTCTCCCTTCCTCTGTCTGAAGTCAATAAAAATATATATTTAAAAAAAAAAAAAAAGTAAAATAAAGACCTTAAAACCGTTATGTTAAAAAAGCACAATCTGACTAAATGTGACAAAAATCTAGGTGCACAAAACAATGACTTTTCTAAATCTGGAGGAAACCAACTTCACAACTTTACCGAGTATTCTGATGACTGTGCCAGATTTATAAACAGGAAAGGAAAGCATAGCGTTTACTCAAAGGCTATTCAATATAAAATTACAATTAGCTACACCCCCAACTTCTGCTTTCACGGGAGGAAAAGAGGACGAGGTGTTTCACTGGCCCAGGCCCTGCCCCTTGGCATTCTGATATGAGCTGACCCGTGAAGGTACCGACAGACCTTCTTCCTCGCTTGTCTCTGCACCGTCAGGCTGAGGCTGCGGCTGCGGCCACTGAAAACTCGGCAGAAAGGCGCCTTCATACAGTTTCACCAAGTCCATGAGGGGCAGCTCAGCTGGAGACGATGCAGGGGAAAGGTGGTCACTTTACAGCAACACATTAAAAATGCAGCTTTTCAGAATATACCATTTACTGCAATATCAAAACTACAGGGTGGGCAAAAGTAGGTTTACAGTTGAGAGTACGCAAAACACAGTTTACTCTTGTATTACTTCTTGCAAATTACTGTATAGTTCCCATACAAACAACTGTAAACCTACTTTTGCCCCACCCTATATAACGCACCTGAAAGTAACACAAATGTGGAGTCCTAACATTTCACTGGAAGCTACTTAGGACCCAAGGAAATGAAGAGGTGCCTGTGGACTACAGGCTGGAAACGCTCAACTTCGTAACCACGCAATTCCCATCAAACACCCGAGTTCAACCAAATTCAAATCAAAATTCCCAACTGGTTTTTCTGTGAAACTTGAGCCTAGCACTCCAGGAACCTGTGTGTGAGCCACACTGAGTGTCAGGAGGATCCACGGGCTCGTGACCCGCCCTGGGATAGTCAGTCACCCATTTAGGGGAAAAGAAATTACACTCTTATTTCACACTAAAGACAAAAGCATTTCTCAGTGGGTTAGAGATGTGCATATGAGAGGAAAAACAAAAATTTTTAGCGGATACAGAAGGATATCCTTATAATCTAAAGATAAAAAGGTTTGTTTGTTTATGAATGAACAAGGGTGACCCATTCGACTACACTAAAATTAAGAACCCTGTACATCAAGTTACCACGGAAAGAATGAAATGGGGAAAGGTCACTGCAACACATAAAACTGATGAAGAATTCACACCCGGGAAATGCAAGAACACCTACATGTCAACATGGAGAGAAAACCCAAAGCCAGAACGGGCAAAGACAGGGAGGGGCTCCATGAAGACGCTGTTTCTCACCCCAAGACCGCAGAAGGGCTGCTGTCAGACACCAAGTGCTCCTGAGGTGTGTGGCTTGCTGCAACCACTCTACCCGAAATTCAGCCCCACATCAAGCTGACCAGGGACACACATGCCCTCCAGCGCGGCTCCTCCACTCAGAGCCCAGGAAACCCAGGTGCCCACAACAGCCCAGCAGACCACCCGGCAGACAGTGTGCAGGTGGAACACTGCAGCAGTGAGAGCCAGTGAGCTTATACCACACACACAACATGAACGAGACTCGGGAGCAGGAGAGCTAGGTGGAAAGGTGAGTGGGTGAACCTATGGCACAGGTCCACATGAGGCTCTGGCACACGCAGTGAAGCATGTGCTCAGGCATGCACAGGTGCTGGGGGACAGAGCCGCAGAGGTGACGAACGCGAGATCAGCATGCAGCCACACGGGGATGCGGGGAGGGGGGATGGCCCTCGGCTCTCTCTACGCTCAGCAGTGTTGCTGGTCCTACGGAGCTTGATGTACGGGGGTCTACCTCACGTAAACTCAGCGTTTCCCAGAGCATGTGCAGGACGCCTCGGCCTACCTTCCTGGGCAAGGTGAGAGAGCTCCGCCTGGTGGTCCACGGCGCCCGCGCGTGCCTCCTCCTCCTCGATCGTCTCCTCCTCGTCCTCCACTGCAACGGGGCGGCCGGGGTCAGGGCTGTGGCCCCCACCAGCCCTACAGGGGTCCACAGCTGTCTCCGCACCAGCCTTTCCATTTCTCAGGTTAAATCTGAAATGGGGCCCACGCTTCCCTGTCCCCAAGTGTGAGACAGAGCGGTCGCTGCTTCCGTGATGAACCCGCTTGGGTCGGAGCAGGAGCGAAGGAGGCACTGCCCACCGAGCCCACTGCCAAGAGCACACTGTGGGGCCGCCATGCACTTGTTGCCCACGTCCACAGGGCCCAGCCACGCCTAGCTTACCGTCCCACCTGCCAGGCTCCTGTCCTGTGCAGCCACCGTATCAAAAGCAACCTTGGCCCTGCACCCCACGCCCAACAGAGACGTGGCCTTCGGCGCAGGAGACTCTACCAGCGCCGTCAGCAGAACATAACCATCTGCAGCCATCCCTCAACCCAGCACAAGCCCTCACCACCTGGGCCTTGCCAGGTACGTCACACTTCCTCCCCTCACTGGCCTCAGCCCCCAGCCGGCTCCTTCCTGTCAGCGTTTTCTGTGTCTCTTCCCTTCTGAACAGAACTCACCCTCAGTCCTATGCTCTCCCTGCTCTACAGGCCAGCAGCTCATGTCTTCCCCACAAAGCCCACCGCCCACCGAGGCACCTGGCTGGCAATGACCCCAGTGGCTCTTGGTCATGATCACAACAAGCGGGACAGACCTTCATCATCTGTGAGGGATGTGCTTGCTTTCCGTTTTCTTCCAGGTATTCCTGAATCCTGAAACAAAGTGAAAATTACAAACATGCAATTTAAAATATATATATATTTTTATTGATTTCAGAGAGACAAAGGGACAAGGAGAGAAAAATACAAACATCACTGATGAGAGAGCCATGGATAGGCTGCCTCTTGCATGCCCCCTACTGGGGATCAAGCCCACAACCTGGGCACGTGCCCTGACCAGGAATCGAACCATGACTGCCTGGTTCATAGGTCAACGCTCCGGCTGGGCACAAACACATGATCTTAAAGCATAGGATGGAAACCAAAGCAAAAACGTCTATCTGACTGCACCTCGGAGGACACTGGGAGGCTGTGACAAGCGTGTGGCCATCAGGCCTCTGGTCATAGGACAGGCCTGGGTAGCGGAGGAAGACTCTTAAGTCCACACGCTCACTGCGCCCTAACCCAAGTCACCAAGTTAACCCCGGTGAGCCTAAGGCTACAGAGAACCAGTTTTTTTCCCCAAGGGAGGCTGATTCTATAATGAAAGGGAATACTACTTGTAACCTAAGTTTCTCCAGACAAAAACGGGAACCTCCATTGTACAGACGGTCACACTGCTCCCACTCTTCCCAGTGCAGTGACAGCCCTGAACTTACCAGAACACTTTCCAGCAACACATCAGGTCCCTTGGGTCTCAACTCCTTTCCTAGAGAGATAGGTGACATGATCTGTGTTCACTATACTGCGGAATTGACACACTTCATATGCATCAAGGGCATCTCTGCCTATCTAGGCCGCGCCCTGCTGGCATCTCCACTGAGGGGACAGCAAGGCAACTCCCACTTCCCTCCTGGTGACCCAGGTGGCAATGCAGAGTCAGCCCCACTGCTCCCCTCACCAGGTGCACAGGCAGCTCCCAGCCCTCTGTGCTAAGACCTCTGCAAGAGCCCAGGTGTCTAGGGTCAGGAGAAGAGCAGAGGAGCTAACACAAAGCCCCTTTCTTATGCCATCTGGTCTCACAGCTCCATGACTTAAGCAGTGACTACCTCTCCACCTGTTTCCTCACCGGTAAAATGGGAGTCACTGTGTCCCACCCCACCCATGACACCACCTCGTTGATGCCTGACCCACACTGGTGACAGGGCAGCTACCGTGTAGTGCAGCAAGGCAGCACCCCAGCCACACACACACAGGGTCCATGAGGCACAAACCTCAGGGGGCCCACCTCCATGTCCAGAAACTGGCCAAAGGGGAAAGGCTCAGACCTCACTTCTGAGAGTGTCCCAAAGCTGTTCCACCTGGGGGTTCTGACTCAATCAGCAAATCTCAACAGAATGGAAATATGCAGCCAGAGCAGCTACACCGAGAGCAGCATGACCATCAGGCACCACAGTTCACACACGGCTGGGAGCAAACAGCCTCCCTGGGCCTCCCCGGAAAATCACCTTGTCACTAGGTGCCCAGTGAGCACAGAATTGGGACAAAGTATAACCTGAAAAAGGTAAGGCTTTTAAAAAGTATCCTACCTTTCCTGGAAACTGTCTGTAAGTGTAAGGCCTTCTTCCTTTTCTCCTCTAGTTCGACTTGTAGCTTTATTTCCACAACCTAAGTGCAGTTACATGTAGGAGAAAGCACATCACTGGGGAGGTTACTGTGGCCCAGAGTGTCCAGAAATGGAAACAAAACCCACTTATAGGGTCTCAAGCACCACTGCTGGCTCCCACTGACTCTATATAACTGCACCTGCCCCAGTCCCACCAGGTGCTGAGATCAGAATTTTTAAAAAAGGAAGTGGGAACAAGAGCTGCCATTCTGGAGAGAAGCTCCCTTTGTGACCTGCCCCAAACCTCCAAGAAGCCGAGTGAAGGCCTCTCGGGGAGCGGTGGACATCATGCAGCACCAGCGCAGCCACACGTGCCCACACATAACCACAAGCGGAGCAAGAACCCCTCTTCTAAGGAGCTTCAGTCTGAGGGCCATAGTGGTGGGGCCCACTCTCGTGCACCCTCCTCAGTGACCCTACAGGCTCTGCCTCATCACCAGCCCCAGAAGTCTAGGTCTCAGGAACCATTAAGATGTCAGACTTACCTGTTCAATATTTGACCAAAAGTACTCTATTTCTCTAGCAGTTGAGGCAGCGATCCGTCTCAGTCGACTCTGCTCCTCTCTCTTCCCCCTTTCTTCACGAAGCTTCTTTTCTTCATGATGCCGTGCCACCGTCCTGACAAGCTGGCACAGAAAAGGTTAAGAACTTCAAGGGTTAGTCTGTCATGTCACACTATGAGAAAGACACAGAGTTCCTTTTCTTTAAAGCTTCTTTTTAACTGACTTTAGAGAGAGAGGCAGGGAGGAGAAAGAGAGAAACATCCATGAGAGAAACATCAATCAGTTGCCTCCTACATGTGCCAAGTGGGGACCGAACCCATAACCTGGGTATGTGCCCTGACTGGAAATCGAACCCGCACCACTTGGGTGCATGGGCTGACACCCCGACCAACTAAGCCACAACAGCCAGGGTGACATAAAGTTTCTTAAACACGTTCTCAGCCCAGGATGACAATCTCAGTGAAATGCAGCCCCATGTGCTCTGAGGACCGTCAGTGGCTGGGTGGGGAGACCCACAGCTCACAGTACTGAATTCTCAGCACCCCAAAGTGAATGACAACCATCTCACCCACCTTCTTGGCGGCAGCCACCTTCCACCGCCGCTCCTGGGCGAAGTCAGTGGCCATCCACTGCATCTCTTCCAGCAGGTAGTCCCAGTGTGCACGGGGGCGCGGGGCCTCCTGCAGCTTTGGCAGCCGCCTCAAGGACCACAGGCCTTCCTTCCTCAGCTCGGCTATCCGCTGGTGGATCTGGTTTTCCTGTGGGGAAGAGGGCAGCATATAATCATTCACTGTGTTTCCACCTTCATGAGATCTACTATGTGGCAGTCTCAGCAGCAAAGGTAGGACTTCAACACAAGGTTGGAAGAACAGGCAGCTGATTGCCTAGAGCCTTAGAAGCTTAAGCAACAGTTCTGCCATCTCAGAACCACGGCAAGGCCCAAGCTCTTACAAGGGAAACAATATAGGCCTGGGACCCACTTCCACCCCATGGGGAAGGCAGAGAGACCTAATAAGACCGGACACACATAAGTGAGTTAAACAGAGGACAGGGAGCCCTGGGCTTATCAGAGCCCAACCCTATTCTGCTTTGTTTCTTTTAATTCCTCTCATGAAGTTGAACAGGATAACTGCCTACTCCAATGAACAGCAAGAGCCACTGGTTGGGTCGAGACTCTCACCAGCCTGGGGCCTTGAGCACTGTCCCCCAGCCTCACTATACACACCACGTCCCCAGCCCCTTACCCACAGCCTGTGAGGACAGCAGCCCAGACCACTGATTTCAGCACAGGAAAGATTCCACATGAGCCTCCCTTCCTCAGGACAGGGTCACAGGACTGGTTTCAATTGTGGGTCCCTGACCACAAAGCACACCAACCATCCCCACTGCAGCTGGGAACTGCTGCATCCCAGTGTGACAGCAACCGTGTGTCACAGGTTGGGAGGTGCCAGCCCCTCACCAGTGCCATCTGTTCTGCCAGCTTGTCCTGAGAACCGTCCTGGGGTGCAGCTGCATTCTGAGCTGGGCTCTGTGGTTTCGGGGGTGCTGACACAGCTGCTCCTGGGGACCGAGAGGTGACCGGAGACAAAGACTTGCTGGCTGCTGAGGAGGCTCTATTCACCGGGGAGGCCCGTGCGGGCGAGGGTCCTGGGCCTGAGCCACTGCCAGGAGCGATGGATGAGGTGGGGGTGGGCAGGGGCCGTGGACTGGGCTGCGAGGGGTCTGTGGGTGGTCTTGCGGATGCCACAGTCTGGCAGGCAGAAAAGAAGTGACAGGTGAAGACACCCAATGGTCTCTCCACAGCTACGCAAACGAACCCATGATCACACAAACTACAACACAGACTAAATCACATCTATGGCCCTGTCACGCAAGACCCCAGTATGAACTGGGCTTGCTCATGTTGTCTTACCTCAGGCTTTTCCTTTTTACCCCCCATCTTTTCTGGTTTGTTAAAAAATTTTTTTTAGCATTTTCATCATGTCAGCTCTGTCTCGAGAACATCGCTCATTGTGCTCCTTTCCTGTAAAGGGGGAGTCTACACTGCACGGCCCTCCCATGGTGGGCACGCTGCAGATGAGAGTCCTGTCTGTGCAGCCAAGTCCAGGGCACAGTTAGGTAAATCCCACCCCACTGAAGATGAAGGTCAGCTTGTTGGGGAGGAAGTGGGGCAACAGACAGCAGGGCAAGCCAGGTGCTACCACAACCTGGGGGGCCATGAATGCAAAACACAGCAGGTTCATACCCCAGGCTGTGGTGACACAGCAGCTGTCCAAGGCCGCACCTTTCTGGGCGTGCAGCTTGTCTTCACAGCTGAAGTAATGTCCTCCTACCTGGGTCAGCAGGAGAGCTAAGGGGATGCCTAGGAGCCACATGGCTGCAAAGCCTACAGTACGTTATGTTCCCTCTCCCTGCCCTAGAGAAAGCCTGCCACACCCCCATTGAGGAGGACAAGTGTCTGTGGATTTTGTGAGAAGCTTCTTCAAAATCACGTTCCACAGCTGGTTCTTCAACAAGGACAGGTAAACAGATCTGAGAAGCCTCAGTGCCACCTGAAGTCAGTACAGGGTCACAAGACTCGTGGCCATGAAGACCCAGCAAGTGATGCCTGGAAAGGCTGCCTATCTGCTCACGGGCACTCTCCCTCTCAAGGCAGGTGGACAGTGTTTCAAGGTGCACCTGCATGAAAGGCTCCCACTCAACCTAGGTGGCAAATCATAGTGCCTCTGGTTGCTGGCTGAGATGTGTGGCCTCTCTGGCCTCAGTTTTTTCACAGGTAAAATGAGGACAAGGCCACCAGGTAGAAAAAATAAAAGAATATTGACAACATGCTCACCGTGGCGCGTGACACCTGGCTGGTGAGGAAATGGTGGCTCTGACTGTTCTAAAAGATCAAACTCTGCCACACAAGTCTTAAGGAAACAGAAAAAAGCTGAACCAAAGGCCCAGGGAAGCCCTTGTCAGTGAGGGGGGATCTGAGGCAGCTCCAGCGCACTCACTGCTGAGACAACCCCTGGACACATCTGCAGGGCACAGAACATGGGGGGGGGGGGCCTCAGGGGAGCCTAGCGACGGATAGCAGCAGCCCTGCCACCCCCAGCCTTGTCTCTACCCCAGGCACGCAGGCTCCTGCCCCCGACCTCTGCCTTACTTGGCACATCAAGTGGCACAGTGGCCACAAGGCCCTTTGCACGGCTCCCTGCTCTGAGAGCAGCAATTAGAACCATGTTTTTTTCTGATAATTCAATAATGACAACTGTGATTACAGATAGTACGTATTTTATACATAAATCATGTCTCAACTGCTAGCTGACTGACCTCTGGTGTGGAGGAAGTGGAGAGCAGCGCATGCATTCTGTCACACAGCTGCCTGATCCCCCTCCCCCCTCAGAGCCCGAGGTCCAGAGTACCTGTGGCTGGGATGGTGGCGGAGGGGCCTGCATCTGTGCCTTCCCGGGCACCGGGGCGAGCAAGGCTGGCTGTGCGGGTTGTGGGGGCATGGGGAGCTGGCTGGCAGGGGGCACAGGGATGGGAGTGTTGGGCTGCTGGGCCTTCGCAGCCACGTGCAGCTGTGTCGACGGCTCCCCCATCGGTGGCTGCGGTGGGAACTGCAGCGTGGGTGGCAGAGGTGCAGCGGGGAGGCCAGCTGGGGGCAGCCTGCCAGGCAGTGGCGGTGGCGGCGTGTGCAGGCTGGCGGCATTCTGCACAGGAGGCCCTGTGGACGGATCATACTGCTGCTGACTTTGCTTCTGTCCAGTCAGCTGGGCGGCCTGAGGGGCAGGAGGCATCCCTCCTGCAAGACAGGAAAGAACCCACCGGAACTGAGTCTGGAGCTCGAAAGCACCGACCATGAGTCAGACATCACCTCCCAGGGCTTGTCACAGACCCGTCACTCAGAATCATCACACAAACGGGAAGTTTAACTGGCGGGAAATCTGAATTGTATTAGATCTAATGTTATAAATGAGCACACAAAAAAGGACAGAAGGCGCTGGACCTTTGCAAGTTAGCACCAAGCAGGACAGCATCGAATAACCACAGGGGTCCCTACCGCGGCAGCAACTACGAAAACACAGGAGTAGAAACTGGAAAGAAGCTCAAGGACAAGGACATGTGTGGCTCGTTAAAGGGACAAGAACTAGTCTCTGGGGAGGTCTTCACACTGCGGCTCAGGAACACCCCAAATTCAAGAGCCACTTCAACCACGCCAGCTCAACTGCACGTGCTTTAGTCTGTGCCAGCTTTAGACCTCTCTGCATGCCCTCCTTCTGAGCTATGGAGCTGGCTCTGATGCTGGGTCTTACCTTGAACTGTCGGCATTAACTGCTGGAGAGGAACTCCTGTATTCACCCCTGGGTGCTGGAAAACTACCCCTTGGTGACCCACTTCAAGTCGAGGTCTCTTAGACTGCTCTAGAATAATTTTCAGAAAAGGTGCAGTTTGATGTAAAAATAAAACCACAAAAGTAGTAGAAAAAACATGTGTAAGTGTTTTTATAATATTTGAACAGGGAGACCTTCCTATGCATGAACCAAAATCCAGAAGCCATAAAAGATAAGGTTAATAAATATAATTTCTTTTCATTAAGAATTTGCAAATACAAGAAAAAGCATCATAAAAAGGCAAAGGTCAAGCAACCACCTAAGAGACAATGTCTGCAACACACATGATGGGCACAAGGCTGGCTTACTGGACGTTCAGAAGCTCTTACAAGTAACACAGAAAGTATGGAAACAAGACAGACAAATGGGCAGAGAACGGCTCACAAAGGGACAGATCCACAAAAGGTTAATAAACGGGAAAAGGTACTGTGCAACCTTATTAAAACTAAATCCACACAAAATGAAAGATTTAATATTCAGCCATCAGATCCACAAAGGCTAAAAGAATGATCATACTTTATAAAATGACCAGAATGTGTAAGGGTCAGAAGTTGTTGATCAAGGGAATGGAAGCTGGCCTGGCCCCATCAAGGGCAACTGAACGTTGTCAACACTTAAGTGCATGTCTACTTTGATCTTACAATTTCATTTATAGGAGTTTTCCCTTAAGATATACTGACAAACATGTAAGAAAAAAATACATGACTAGTGTTCAATCCTGTGTTGATTATAACAGAAGAAAAGGTGGTACTAACAAATGAACACTAACCAGGGTCTGATGAATAAAGAAGGAACTGCTTGTGCCTGGCCGGCATGACTCAGTGGTTTAGTGTCGACCCATGAACCTAGAGGTCACGGTTAGATTCGGGGCACATCCCCGAGTTTTGGGCTTGATTCCCAGTAGGAGGCAGCCAATCAATGACTCTCTCATCATTGATGTTTCTATCTCTCTCTCTCTCTCCTCCTTCCTCTCTCTGAAATCAATAAAGATATATTTAAAAAAATAAAAATAAAAATTTTGTAAAGAATGTGTATTAAGTTTATAATTTGAAGAAAAAAATTCAGTTTGAAAAAATGAATGACAGCTTGAAAAAGCACATGATTTTACATTCAATCATATCATGAGGACTAAAAAGGCCAGAAATGCACTTAAAAATCAAAACGGAATAAACCTACTCTACTGATGAGCCTGTACCTTTAGTACACATGAGCTTTCACATAAATACTACCCAAAACAATTAAATTTCAAAGTAGAAAGAAATTCATCAAAACTAAGCTCTTCAGCATTCATGATCTGGAAACACGTGGCCACTGAGCTGTAAGTCCCACTTGAGCCTGTGCCCCATAACATACCTGCCGGGGGTCCCGCCTGCTGCCGCTTAAAGGGCTCCGTTTCTATCGCACTTCCAGCCCCTGCCACCAGGGTCCCTGCGAGGGCTTGCTGCTGAAAAAAAATTAAAGAATCATATTTTGATAATTTAAGAACATTACAGGAATGATTGAAACTATCATTATTACCCCGAGCACTGACTTCATTTCTCTTTGATAAAAGAAATATTACCTACCCAATGTATTTAACTATACATACGCAATGTACACTTCTACAAATAATTTAAAGTTCTAACTTACCTCTGGGGGGGAAAAAGGACTGGTAAAGGACCTATCGCTCTGGTTTTAAATGAAACTTCAGATCAGTGCGAACCTACAGCCCTTCAGACACGAGATGGTCTGTGCACAGAACAGCTGCTGTGGTAAATGGGCATCTGAGACAGAAGCCAGCTTAGCTTCCCTGGCCAGTCACATTGCCTGTCATCACTTATTCCCCAAACAAAAGTTAAATAATGAAAAGAAAGGTTGGAACTGTTTTCCTACAGGAAAATGACACTAAAACCCCAATTAACAAGTATGATTAACTTGGTTCTTTGAATGGTGCTGGCACCCTCTGTGATATACTTAGTGTGTGAAGCAGAGGTCACTATAAATGTCTGAATGAAACCGCTGGCCAAGGCAGAGCACTGAGTCTGGCGCCTGCACCTTCCACATCTGTACCACCCTTGCAGGGACGCTGAACGCCAAGGGTGATGTCTTAACAACTGCTAATCGCTAGTTTTTTAATGATTCAATGATGACCACTTACTTAGTGAAGCATTTTAAATGCAAAAGTCACAAATGCCTAAACAAAGTTGCTGTCCTGTGAGGGCTGCTGACCCCTGCAGCCCGAGGAGTGGATGAGGCTGGTTCCAGCCAGGCTGCAGGCCATGGCCTCCCCTGAGGACAGCTCAGAGTAACTAAAGAGGGAGTTAGCACCTTGTTACATTTAAGGAAAATGGAGGGGATGGTGGGAGGGAGAGAGGGAAGAAGAATGATTTGAAAATAGGGTGATACGTGAACAGTGGTTATCTATGGGCACAGAATTATAGGAAATTAATTTATCATCTGTGTGTCTGTGTGTGCACTTCCCTAAATTTTCCGAAAGTTTCACAGTGAACAAGTATTGCTTATCAGAAGGGTTTTTAATAAAAGAAAGTGATGAAGGGCTCTGCATCAAGTCCTACTGGATGGACCAAACATACTCCAGATAAACACAAACTCCAGAAGAAACATAAAACAGGCAACAGCGGGCAGGCCAGGGAGGGACTCTGTACCTGCATGAGGGGAAAGGGCCAGGAGTGGTTTCTGATTTCACGGCACTGGCATGAGGGCCTGTCTATGCCGCCATGTGGACCAGCTTGACCCAGATGCCCAGACTCACTGCCTGCAGAGCACTGGGACAGGGCAGGAAGCCAGCAGTGAAGAAGGGGACTTGACACAGGACCAGGCTGGCCAAGGAGAGGCTCAACCTCTGTCAGCTCTGTTGCCTCCTAAACCATGCAGACACAAAGACCAAAAGCACAACATAACCACTGAGATTCCAGGTGCCAACACTCAGGAGACAAGGAGTTTACTGTTCCAATTCAATCACGATGGCTAACAGAGAGAAAAGCAATCCATACTCCTAAGACTCTCTGCAACCCATCAGTCCCAAGATTAGACATCCAAGTCAGAATTTCTCCAAAACACAAAGAAACAAGAAAGAATGAGCCACACTGAGAAAACCAATGATGGACAACAAGCAGTCGATCCACATACCGGAAATGGGCAGCAATGATCTGCCAGTGGCTTTAATAACTACGGCTGGGACATACAGAAAATAAGTCATAATGAAGGATAGAAAAAAAGAACTATTCAAACAAAAAATCAAATGGAGATTCTAGGGAGATTCCTGAACTGAAAACTAAAATAGCTGAAATAAAAAACGCACCAGAAGGCTGAACAGAAGACTGGGGTGTGGGTCAATGAACTGAAACAAAGTCCCGAGAGAGGAACAGAGGCCTGGATCGGAGATATGCTGGGGGCTTCAGTCACCAGGACAGCACAGGGCTGCTCAAGGGTTGATAGACAGATGGACAAAACTGAGCGGGGAGCTTGAGAGGGGGGCCCATAGTGGCTGCCACCATCATGTCATTTTCTGCAGGCTGGGAGCAACCAAAGGGAAGAAGTCTTTTCAACACAATGGTGCTAGAAGACTGAAGATCCCTGTGAAAAGAACTGATAAACAGGACTTCATAAAAATAAACACTTTTCATCAGACACACTGGGGGAAAGGCCAGCTTCTCTAACTCCGCATGCCACCCACTCTTGGTGTTCAGGATGATCTTTAGTTTTTAATACTATCTTTAGTTTCTTACACTACCTTTATGATTATTTGATCGTGAATGATACTGCTGACTTTAAAATATAAACTAGATTTTAATTAACAATCACTTTAAATAATCACTTTATCAGAACTTTAAATAAAAAGAAAGAAAGAAAAATCCTCACAGAGAAAAGGGAAATTTCTGGATGGGAACTGAATTCTGGCTGCTGCCCATTTTAAGAGAGACAATGTTAGAATAGACTTTATCCACTGAGGACAATAAAATTTCCCTCCAGGGAGCCTATAGAGTACACTGAGAAATCACTAGAAGACACTGAGGACACTGTGCCCCAATAAGGCAGAGGCTCCCGCTGTCCTGCAGGAAGAACTGAAGCCCAGTGGTTGCAGTTCGCAGTTATTGGGGGTAAATTTCTGCCCAATTTAAATAAGCAAACAAACTGTACACTGAGTGGGAAGTTGGCGGTTCTAAGGCTGGGTGCTCAGCCACCAAAAGGCCCGACAAGCTGAGAGATGAGACGGCGACCTTTCTGAGCATCTCACAGGACTGTCAGTGGACAGGACTCTGGACTAGATGACCTCAGGTCAGGGTAACAGAGAGGAAAGCACAGACTCCTCATGGCTGCTCTTTCTGAAAGCATGTCCATTAAAACAAACTACCACTTTACACCTGCAAACTTTCAACTATACACATACAAACATGAGCACATATGTCAGAGTCAAAAACAATGGGTGGGGTAGGGTTAAGCAACTATATTCCTTTTCTCTAACATTAGAATCATTAAAAAGTAATCTCCAATGAGGATGGTTTTTCAGATCTAAATAACTGTAACAGAACAGTGGTTATTTTGCATACAGTAGCCACACTCAAAACCTGGGAAGCAGATTCCAGCAATCCATTGGGTTTATCTCTAGAGCTTAACTAGCAACAGACTAACTTATGATAAAAATCCTATAATTGGTTGCAAATAACAAAATTCACCGAGACTATGTCTTAAACTCTCTTTAGAATGCTTAACAGTGTGGCGAGGCTATAATAAAACTGGGACCATTTCTAGTGCACTTTTAGCTCAAAACTAAGTGACAATACATGGCGAGCACCATAAACAGACTTTCTTCATTCACTGATGCTGCTCCTGAATTTTTTTCCTAAGCAGAACAGATATTACCAAAATTAGATAAGTGGTTTAAATGAATTAGTTCCTCAAAGTGATGGGAGTATTAGGAGCTGTTAAAGTGAGATGAAAACTGAATAAAATATGAACAGTATTTGTTAAATGAAATAAAGTGCAAAAACACTGTGTTGACTGGTATATACATAACACAACACAAAAAATCTGTTAGGATGATGGAATTACAGGTAACTACCCATTTTCTCTAATAGAAACATCACTGAAAAGTAGTCTCTCTTTAGAACGTCTATTTTCATAGACATACGTGTGTGGGTGCATGGACTACCTTACATAACAACTCTGCACTCAACAATACGCCTCGGAGTCCTATGGAAGCAGATGGATTCAATACGTACGTAATATATAGAACTCCGAATTTATTTCTAGTTTCATTAGTCAATGGAGACTGGTCAATCTAAAAAAATCTACAACTGGTTGTAAATAAAAAAACTCATGCTGAGATTTTTTCCAAAGAAAACGAAGGCTGTTTCTCATTCTGAAGGCTGTTTCTCATTCTGACTCTTTTCTGAAAGACGCCCCATTTTCCCATTTCCTCTGACACACACTCCTGCCTGCCTCAGAAACCTATAATGCAAAAGGGAGAATTCTTGGTTCTCCTTTGTCTCTTTAATAGTTTTATGATGAAACATATTTACATACGAAAGAAATTAAGATACGTGTACAATTTTAAAAGCACAGAAAAGTACATCGGAACTTAAATAGTGGGATTTGTGTATTCACTGAAGACTCCGACTTTCCTGTTTGAAACTTTCCACAGTAAAACGCTGAGGAGGAAAGTGGAAACCGTATACATAGCTGAAAACAGTTAACACAGGGATCATCCATGGAGTCGTTTAAGAACCAACCTGCTACTGAGCCTTGGAGACCCCCGAGGGCGCCGGTGCTCCGCCCACCCAGGCAGGTGCTGGCTGCAGGCCTTACTGGGAACACTTCCCAATGCCCTCCCCTGCAGGGATAGCTCCACACAGAATCTGCCAGTCCTGCTTCCTAGTGAACTTTCCCTGAAGGAATTCTGCACCTGTCTCCTCCTGGAAGCCCTTTTTCTGCCCATGGGTTGCACAGGGTGCTGAGACCAGCTCACACAGCACCCTGTGCTGTGAATGACAGCTCCCGTTATCATTCCTCTGCTGAGGGTGCGAGATCGCTGGTCTGCACCGCTGCCGGTGGACATTTTGGCTCTTTCCAGTTTGGGGCTTTTACAGACAATGCTGCCAGGAGCATCACTACACGTGCGTTCTGGAGCACACTTGTGAGAGTAACCTTAGAGTATCCGCTGATCAAAGGGCCTGCCCATGCTCACCTCTTCCACATCACGCCTCCATGCTCACTCTTATCAGAAGTGGTGAGAATCCCACTGATCGCATCAGATTCCGCCAAATGCAGTTTCCGGCACTCTGGGGAGTGTGACAGCGAGTCACTGTGGAGACTGCACATCACTGTCACCAGCCTGCAGGTATCCTTGCGTCCACAGCCCCACTGTTCCAATGCAAATACCTACCAGCGCAGTCCACACCCATCAGTACACTACACTCCTCTACCACTCATAGGAAAGATGCCACGAGTCAATTCTCTGACAGTTTCCAATTTAACAAATCTTATCTTCGACTGTATCAAACTCATGACAAGAGACATCTAAGCACCGGTTCAAGTTACTTTCCCCACCCACAGGAAGCAGGCTCGTTGGAGCAATGCCAGACAGAATCCTGGGCTACAGGAAGGGATGTGCACGAGGAGCCGAAACATCCTGTACCAGGAAGGAAGGAAGGAAGTGCTCACAGGGATAGTGCTCTGAGAGCCCCTCAGGGAAAGGGGGGGTGTCAGAAGCACACCAGAGCCAGCCTGGAGAGGGGCTCCAACTGGTCAAATTATAGATAATTTGAGCATCAGAAACAGTGGGGGGATTTAAAGAATAATTAATTTAAAAATTTTGCTTCATAAACACAGTATAAAAGAAAAAGATAAGCCACAGAAAAAAAATTTGCAAATTTGTATCTGACAAAAAACATCCAGAATATGCGAAGAATCTCAAGTGCAACAATAAAACAAAGGACTCAATGAAAAAGATGGGTGAGAGAGACTAGCAGATGCTTCCCCGAGAAGATAACAAGGGGCAAATGAAAACATGCTCACTGTCACTGGCCTTTAGAGCCACACCAATTACAACCACTGCATCAGTATCAGGATGACTACAAAAGAAAGCTGACCATAATGAGCACTGGGGAGGGTGAGGAATGGTGCAGCTACTGTGAAAAGGTGGGTGGTCTCTTATGGAGTTGAACAGACACTATAAACAACCCAGCAATCTGTCCCCTAGGTATTTACCCAAGTGAAATGAAGGCCTATGTTCACATGAAAACTCTGTCAACGTTCACTGCAATCTTATCTCTAACTTCATCACGCAGCGCAACAGAAACAGTGCTGGCCCAAGAAACCATGTGGATGACTCTCCAGCGTGCTGTACCAACTGCAAGCAGCCAGAACGAAAGGCAACAGACTGTATGACTCCACTTATCCGTCATACTGGAAAAGGCAAAATCACAGAGGTGCACGCAAAGGTGAAAGGAGGGCGAGACTTAACCACAAAGAGGCACATGAGGAAACACTCTGGGGGACAACAGAATTCCTATTTCTTGACTGGTGGTGGTTACACAACTTTGTTTGTCAAAACTCATGGAACTACAGACCAAAGAGGAAATTCTACTGAGTTAAATAAGTGTAAACCAACAAATAAATAAACACTATTAGTAACATGTTATAACCCATTGATGAAAATAAGAATCTACAAATAAATACATAAATTGAAAAGAAAGTTTGTCATTACAGTAGAATGCAAACTGATAAATGTAAAAGGAATACTGCAGTTTATAACCTTCCACTAGAAAAGCCTCGTGAACCAGTGATGAGACAAGCCGACACTGTGGCCTCCTCAAATGGGACCAAGCTGGACACAGTGTTACTTCTGTGGTATCCCTCTCAAAAATGTAGGACCCGCATCAGACACAAGGAAACAGACAAACCCACATCAAAGGACATGCTACAAAACAAGTGGCCTGGACTCCTCAAAAATGCGAAGGTCCCGAAAGACTGAGGGGCCGGCCTGATGAAATAAGACTGAAGATCCCAGACAGAGAGGAAAACTGCAGAGGACATCATCCGGACAGGAAGACAGCTGCCCAAGCTGCGGCTCAGCTGCTGTGTGGCATCACTCCAAAGTGTTCTGTGCTGCAGTCGGGTCAGAGAACACTCTCACCTAGGACGTGCTCAAGTATTTAGGGATAAAAGTGCATGATGGGATGTCTGCAACTTCCTCTCAAACAGCTCAGGGGGAAATGTGTGTGTGCATATGTGAGAGAATGAAAGTAATGCAAATGGGGCAAAAAGTTAATAATTGGTGAATCTGGGTAAGGGATATAAGGGGAGCTCTTTGTACTGTTAACTGCAACTTTTACATACATTTGGAATTATATTAATATTAAAAATAAAAATATTAAAATAACTATGTATGGTGTACCAGATGGGTACTAGACTTATGGGTTGATCACTTTGTAAGTTATATAAGTGTCTAATCACTGTTATGCGCCTGAAACTAATATAATATTGTATGTCAACTGTAGTTGAAAAAGAACTTATTTAAAAAATTTAAAAATAAAAATTTTTAAAAAACATCACCAAAAATGGAACTGCTTTTAGAACCCAGCACAATCTATTCCAAAACAACTAGAATCGGACCTATACTTTTAGGTCGTCAGCATTATTAATGGAACACTGAGTGATTTACTTCCTAAAAATTTTTAAATAATCAGTCTGTGTTCACTAACACCCATTGAGAAGCCTGAGGCCCTGATTTCAGAGGTTTCACATCAGTGTTTCTTCTAGCTAAGAAAATACCAAGTTATCATCTGCTTAAATCTTTCTTTTCCTGTTTCTGTTTTGCACTGTTCTCAATAATACAGAGAAGACACAGGAAGAGCCCACATTAGACAGAGCACACAAGGAGTCCTGGCACAAGGGACAGGCTGTGAGGATTAGATGACATGCACACTACAGCTACAACTGCAGCACAGGTCAACACAAAATAGTGCATCAGCTCTGGGCTGTCCCTCACTCATGCAACTTAAATTTATAGTTCTATATGCAGGAAGACCTCTTTACTTTTTTAAAATAAGGAATGGGCTCTGGAAAAAAATGCTAAGAGCAAATAGTAATTGAAGATTAATATACCTGGATGAAGGGAAAGTTTGGGATGAGGCTACATTTGAGAACCATTGACAAGTACCTGAAATGGTTGCTGCTGGGATGAAAAAGCAGCAGAAACATTTGGCGGAAGCTGGGTTGCTATAGCAACAGGAGTACCAGTCTGCCCATCCTTTCCTGTCACAACCTTTACCTGAGAGGAAATATTTTGAGAAAAAAAGGCAACATGATTTTTAAGGCTGCTCAAAATTTTGTTAGAATTTTACTGCTGACAGCTCACTGATGTTTGGTGTTAAAAACTGGAATGTTTTTGCATCGAATTCTGCAAAAGGACAATGAACTAATTTATGGCAGATGTATAACGTAACAACCTAACTCAACTACAAATCTTGCAGGAACTCCAATTTAAGTCCCAGGTGCAATATCCTTAGATTGCACAACTTCAAATTCTAGAAGAAGGGACAGCAGGCAGTCTCAATAACAAAGCCCGCATCACCACCCAGGCAGTCTGCACAGCGGCCGCCACTCCATCACCTACCATGTGGAGGTCAGAATGGAGGTCTATTTCAACAGGAAGTTATAAAAAGAAACTGACTTTTCTGCATAAGCACGGATAAGGGGCCTGAGACTACAGACAACACTGGTGTACAAACATAAAGAGAACTGAATTTCACTATTTTAGAGGTGAAATCCTCAAAATAATCATGTAACCTTTTGGAAAATAAAAATGGTCCATCCTGGAAAGGGTGTTAAAGGAAACACAAAATGGCAAAGCCACACAGATACGTCCATAAATATCAATAAGGACGGCTGAGCAAAGAGACCAGTTTTTGTTCACCAAAGGCCGATTTCTTTGCAGGAGAAGTGACAAAGATTTCAGTTATTTTAGCCATCTCATAAAACAGAATCAGCTACACCAACATAGTGTACACTACACAACACAAAGGCACACGTACAGTGCACAACAGCCATCTCATGCTCGCCTGCTGGGATTAGCTTCTTTTTCAGGAAGTGCAGATAAATGGGTGAGAATCACAATGGTATCAAGAAATCTCAATTCTGGCATTTATTAAGCACCCATTGCAGGCACCCAAAATTTTCACTATTTAAAAAGGATTCCATCTTAAATATCACTCATAGGTATTTGCAAAAGTGTGAGTTTAAAATATGTTCTCAAAGCTAAAGACTACATCTAAAAATTCTGGGGTTTTGCCATAACTATATTTTAATCATGCAAATACCATGTTAATATTTATTTCTATTTAAATACACATTCATGGAACTTCAACGGGTGGATCTATGTAAGTAAAATGTGAAAACTGGGAAACCAGCCCAAAGGTGTGCACCTGGGCCAGTATGCATCCCCAGTAGGCCAGGGGCCAGGCTGTGGCCCGCAGGTTAGCTCTCCATCCAGGGCAGAGTCCTTGTTCTCGATGAAGGCACCTGGGTCTGCACCTGCCACGCGCCCCCCCCCCCCCCCAACTACTAGAGCAGCTGCTCCCTCCCATGAAGAAAACAGCAAAATCCACCTTCCACGTTATGCCCGGGTCAAGTCCTTACGAAACCACATCTGAGAAGCACCCGGGCTCACGGGTTCTTCCGTGTTCAGAGCTGCCTAGACCGCCCCCTGCACGTCCTGAATGCTGTTCCTCACCTCATCATTGATAACCTCAGACTTCTCCTCCTCCTCTTCTTCCTCCTCCTCCTCCTCCAGGTCCAGGTCGTTCTGCCTGAGGTAAGCTTGTAACGGGGCGTAGTGCTTCTTCTTGAAAGCCAGGAAATCCATCATGTTCCCTTGCAGGTGTTGCAGGAAGAACAGCTCAATCAGGTACTCCTTGAAGGCCTCCCTCAGTGCCTCCATCTCCCGGAGGTGAGAGTCCAGGCATTGCTTCCGCATCTGGGCCAGCTCCGGGGAGGCTGGGGGGATCTCTTCCAGCTTCTTGGGTGCCTTCCTGCTCCCCGTGCATGAGAGGGGCAGGCTGGAGAGGCCAGGAGGCACTGGGGTTCTAGAAGGGCTGCTGGGGGGTGGCGGGGATGTCATCCCGAACGCCGACGCACCTCCAACCCCGGGCAACAAAGGCCGGGTCAGCGGTGGCCCCTGCAGGACCTGCTGCTGCTGCTGCTGCTGGACCAGCTGCCCCTGGATGATGCTGCTGATCTGGGGTGGCAGGCTGGCCGTGGTGATGTGGCCGGGGCTGGCCAATGGTGGCAGGCCAGCTCCGCCTGAGGCCGCAGGGCTCTGAGGTCCCAGGTGGTGCACGGTCCCCCCAGGCTGCCCATGGGGCTGGGACAGTCTCCGTTCTCGCACTGCAATGGGAGCCCCTGCATGCTGTAGCGGGACCGGGGCTCCCTGGGCCATCTGGGCGAGGCCCGACCCCTCCTGGAACACGAAGTGCCCACCTGTAGATGGGCTCAGGCTGATCTGCCTCACCAGCACACTGGCATCCACAAAGCCCCCGGTGGGGCTGCTGCTGCACAGGCCCAGGCCGGGCCCAGGGGCGCCTGCCCGCACGCTCTGCAGGCCCGGCCCCGGCCCAGGGCTGGGCTGGGTGGGGCTCTGGGTCTGCACCTGCTGGGACAGTGGTGAGGTGACCTGGATGTAGGACGGTGATCCGTGCTCAAAGCGCCTTGGCTGGGCACTGAACTGGAAGCCCGGAGAGGTGGGGCTGGGGAGTGGCAGCGGGGCCAGCGTGAGTGGGGGGTTTCCTGCCACCACTGGTCCCACATTCTGCAGGGCAAGGTTCACGTTTGGCCCAGCTGCAGGGCTCCTGCTCATGAGCTGCTGAACCTGGTACCCAGGCGACTGGGGTGCGGATGGGCTGGCCGAGGGCGCAAAAGGCGCGACGGGGGATGGGGGTGGGTTTGGGTGGGGCTGCTGCTCTTCTTCACTGCCGGGGAAGGCCCGAGACCTCTGCAGCTGGTGCTGGACATTCGGAGGGCCGCTGCCGTGGTGCATTATCGCCCCCCTTTTTTATCCAACTTATTGTTCTCCTGAAAAATCAAAGTTAAAATCAAGTTACTTAAAGGCAAATACAACCATCTGATCACCCCTTATTATGACACTATTCAGCAGCACTGGAGATATGTGAATGTCTGTCCCACTGGCAGCTGGTGCAAAGGACAGTCTTACTAATTCATGCTGAGCTGTGCACACTACGACACTGCAGACAGAATCCTTTAACACACACGAGGGACCGGTCCTTCTGGGCTCTGCTGGGCCTGGGGCCAGGGCATAGCCTGGCAGGAGGTAGGGGGTGCCAACCAGCTACCTTAGAAGGTAACAAGCATCACCTGCTCAAGGCCAAGCAGGGTGTGATGTCAATGGTTTCTTTCCAGACGCTTCAGAGGCCTTTCTGTGTTTCCGCATACTGGGGTCGGTGCCTGTTTCTCCTCATGCAGGTACAGGTTGTACACACAATCCCTCAACACCAGAACTGCGGCCAAATCCCTCGCCAGACAGCAGTTCTTGTGAACACCTGAGCTACCTCATGGTTACACTGTTAATGAAGCCCAAACATAGGAGTCCTGGTGACATTATACCCCAAGGTCCTGTGGGAGGGGCCCAGCCTGTCACAGGTGCCAGGCCAAAACCTGCAGGCACTTACAAGGCAATATCCTCTATGAGAGCACAGGGAGGGGACTGCCAATGAGAAAATCTCACAGGGAGACAGGGACGGCTGAAGAGAGAAAAATTACAAAACTTATAAAAGGGGAAATACACATATATGAATGATTTCACAGTCCCGACCCCTGGTAATATACACATATATGTATGAATGACTTCACAGTCCCAGGCCATCTGTGAAATACACATATATATGAGTGATCTCATAGTCCCCACCCTGGTAATATACATATGTATATATGAATGATCTATGGTTCCAAGTCACTGGTAAAATAAGACATTTGTATAAAATCAAAAGCTACAGATGACAGTTGAACAAGTAAAGGCTGAGAAAACAAAAATCAGTGTATATGTAACTCTCAGAGAAGACACTTGTGTTCTGATGGCTGTCTCTGAAGACAGTCTTAACAGCATGGGCAAGCAGTAGCAAATATATCTAAGTAAGAAGTCAGGACCACAGTAAGGAACAGCCTCATTACTACCAAAAGCCCACTCCCACCATCACCCTCCAAGCAGAAAGCCCAGCAACATAGTGGGCACTGGGGGTGGGCACCGCATGTAAGGGAATTCTTAGGTACACCACTGTTTTCAATACAAGTTCTGGATCCTTCCTCTGGAAATCTCTCCTAAGGACATTCACCTACCTCTTTTTTTTAAACTACACATAAAAATATTCACTACAGAATAATACAGTTAAAGTAAAAGTCAGTATAACAAGAATAACCCAAAGTTCGCGTTCTAGATGAAGACTGTGTAACGAAAATGGGAAATATTTCAGGTATGTTACTAAGTAAAAAAAGCAGGACACTGATTGCACAATACAGCCGCTACTCCGCAAAAATGTAAATTAAAAACCATCTGCTAAAACGCTGAAATATGAATACTGACCTTCACCTGGCGAGAGGTAAAAGCACTGGGGCAGTCACACACGGGAGCACGTTACTGACACACACACACCAGGAGGAGCACAGGACGCCATTGTGCAGAGCCAGACTCCAGCACGGGCACTGGGGGGTCACTGACATGACATCTGGAACATGCAAAACCACAGGACAGAGATTAGACAGAACCTGCAGTGGAAGGTGGGGAACAGCAGACTCCAGAAAGGCAGGTGGGAACCTGGGGATGTGGAACCGTTTCTATATTTGATCTGTGATGTTGATTACAAGACTGTGTTTGTCCAAATTCCAGAGCCATATACAAAAGCATGAACTCTGCTATATGTAAATTACTCTCCAACTTTTAAAAAAAGTGGTTCCTGCCCTGGCTGGTGTAGCTCAGCAGTTAGAGCGTCTGCCAGGAGACCAATCAAGGGCACGTATCTGGGTTGCAGGTTTGATCCCTGACCCTGGTCAGGGTGCGCAAGGGAGGCAACCAATCAATGTGTCTCTCTCACATCAATGTTTATCTCTTTCTCTCCCTCCCCCCCTCCCCACTCCCTTCTACTCTCTCTAAAAATCAATGGAAAAAATACCCTCTGGCAAGGATTAATAAAAAAGTGGTTCCTGACTTCAGTAAGCTTATAGTCAAGTTAGAAAAACAAACCACTGTTTATGTAAAGTGTTTCCCAAAAATGTGGCAGAGATACCCCATGCAAAGCAAAGCCACCAATGGCAACACACTTTTTCCCCCCTTACTGGCTGTCTTTAACTTTCAAGTCCATCAGAAAAAAACTAGACTGGATCTGTTAAGCTCATGATTTTGGGGGCAGTACTGCCCAGGAGAAGACTGAGGGCGGGGGCACTGGGTAAGGGCATTGATGCAGCCTGATGAGGAGCAGGGTCCAGGCCCTCCAGGGCACCGCCTGTGACACTCACCGGTGCCCTTGATGGTGAGAACTAGGCTCAGGGTCTGTGCCTATAGCTGCTCTCAGGGCAAGATCATCAAAAGGCACACCTGGACGCTGGCAAAACACACCCTAAGAAATGCCTTCCTGGGCCCATCAGACATACTCAGTAAGTCCTGGAGAGTCAGAGAGGGAGGATGCAACTACTAGAATGTCAGTGGCACCCAAAACTGAAGAGACAGGGAGCACAGGGTTCAGGAGGCTAGTGGAGCCACAAGGGCTGGAGAGTCCCCATGTCACCCTGAAGGGAGAGGCTGGCAATCATGGGAGCCCTGGCTAAATCGACTTAAGACATAGTCTGTTGTTTGGATTTATGTCAGTCAATATTTTTAAATGAGGAAATGTCACATAAAATCTGAAGTCTTCAGCTTCGCTCATTAGAAAAATTCAAGTTCGGGCCACATCCCACCCGGCAACAAGCAGCTGGAGCTGAGCAGAGGCTCCAGGCTGCCCTGCTCACTGTGATCATCACCACAGTCATGGTGCCTCCCCAGGCAAAAGCCAAAGCCAAAGCCAAAGCAGCAGCGCTGATCCACAGCAGAAATGCACTTCAGAAAGGAGGAAGTCCCCCTCGGTGTCCAATGATCAGTGTCTGGATCAGAGAGCCCCCTGCAGGCCAAGAGGAAACACCTGGCAGCGGACATAGGCCTCCGGCTGCAAAATTCCAGAAGCAGGCTTGGCCTTCCGGACTCAGATCGCAACCCATCAAGTCACTCCGATGATCTCTCTACAAGGCTGCTCACAAGTAACAAACTCAATGTCTGATCCTATTCACTCCCAACCTGTATTTATAAAATGGGATTTCCTGTGACAAAAAGCATTAAAATCAGTGTAACTCCAACACAAGACCTGAAACTGAATTTTTCAAGCACATTCAACTGCAAATCCATCACTCATAATAAAATAAATGCAAATTAAAACTTATCTAAAATAGCATTTCTTATCAGACTGACAAAAATTTAAAAGCTGGGACCACACACTGTTGGTGAGGCCCTGTCACCTCTGCCGCAGGATGTAAGCTGAGGGCCTGGGCCCCATTCAACAAACTACACACACTCTGCCCCTTAGACGGGGCAAGTCTCACTACAAATTCACCCTGGACAGCCGCCTGCAATATGAAAGTACATAAGCACAAAGTTTATTCGCTATGGCGTTATTTGCAAATGCAAAATGCTGGAAGTGAACAGTGGTTCGCATTTCAGACTGGCTGACTCCATTGTGGTCCATTCACTCTACTGGAGCCCTGCAGTGGGCGAAAAATGAGGCGAGCTCCGTGAACCGGTGGAGAGCCGTCTCTAGAACATCCGTTCTGAGTCAGAGACGCACAATGCAACAAACTACACTTGGACACTGCCTTCGCACAAGAAGGGGGAAACGACACACAAACGGATGGATGGGTGTGTGATAAAGCAGGTACAGTAAAATGCCAATCACAGAAACCAGGTGGTGGGTAACCTAAATGGAGCTGTTTCAGTGGAGAGATGGGACCAAAAGCTTGACTGACGCTGCTTCAAGAGAAATGGGAGAGGACCTGGTGACAGAGAGTCCACTAGTCTTTCCAATTCTGGTATGAAAGGAAGCTGTGACCTAGAAAGGGTAGCTGGAGTGTCTATATGTTGATGATACTTTGAAGAGAAAATAAACTGAAGGCCTGGAGAAGGCAAGAAAGGGCGGGTCCAATGCAGGCGGTTAAATAAATAACGGTCACAGGTACTAACAGCAATAACTATAGTGGATTCAAGGGCCCACGACCGTGCTAGGGACAGCTTTTTGAAAGCACATAAAATTACATTATACACCTGCAATTATAAACATTAAAAAAAAGAAACTGCATGAAAAGAACAAGGGGCCATAAAGAAACTGCAGCTCCTTGTGCTTATCTTTGGGTGGTAGTATGATTTAGAGTTTTGGGGTTTTTTCCTTCTTTTCTTTTTTAATTTTCGTTTGTTAATTCTTGCCTGAGGATATTTTTTCAATTTTTTTTTTTTTTTTTTTTTAAGAATGTAAGGGGGGGGGACAGAAACATCGATGTGAGAGAGACGCACTGATTGGTTGCCTCCGACTGGGGGCTGGGGGCCGAACCTGCCACTAAGTACCTGCCCTGGACCCGCCATCCAACCTGCGACCCTTCCCTGCGAGGGCGGAGGCTCTGACCCCTGAGGCACCCGGCCACGGCTGACTTAGAACTTTAAAATACGTTTCCATTTTTTCCAACCATTCAGAGACCATAGGTGTGTGTTTTTATTACTACTGGTTCTACTAAGAAAAGTTACAAAGATCACTTTATGCGCACACATGTAAAAGCTTCACCGCAAAATACAAATAAAGAGAACGACATTCATCTCTGGCCCCGGGGATCAGCGCTATCAGGGGAAGTTCCGCTGCGCGGTTCCCGCAGCCGACGAGCGGCCGCCGGAGCAGAGCCCTGCGGGCTGCGGGCTTCTGCGGGGCAGGGAGGAGGCGGGAGCGGCGCGGGGAGCCCGAGACGCCGCGGTCGGCGCCTTCGCCGCAGGTGTCCCTCGTGGACAGGCTTCGCGCACTACCCTCCCTCTGCACCTGCGCCCGCGCGGAGAACCCACGCGAGGGGAACCCCACCCGCCCCGCTGAAGGGCTCGGACGACGAAACCCGAGAACCAAGTCCAAATAAAGCGCCAGAGCCGCCGCGGACTCCGGTCACGCGGCGCGAAGATCGCGCGGAGAGCCCCACGGACCCCACGGCCCGGCCCGGCCCGCGTCAGGTGCGCAGAGCGGAGGCGCCCCGCGCTCCCGTCCCGGCGGCCGCGTCTCCGCGCCGAGCCCACCCGTCATGGCGACGCGCGCCCCGAGGGGCTCCGGGCGGACCGCGGGCCCGGGAGGAAAGGGGGCGTAGGCCGCACGACCCCACCCCCTCGCCCCCCGCGCCCGGCCCGCGCCCAGCCCCGCCCTCCCACGGCGGCGGCGCGGCCTGCTCTCTGCACGACGCCCGGGGGAGGCGGCCGCGGCGGGCCCCTCAGCGCTGCCCCTCGGCGGAGGCCCCCGGAACCCCGCCGCCCGCGCCCCGAGGCGCCACCTACCCGGGGCCTGGGCCACGCTGCGGCCGCGTCGGCTGGCTGCGGGAGCCGGGAGCCGGCGGCTGAGGCGAAGGCGGCGCCGCTCCCCTCCGCTCGGCGCATCCGGTCCCGCGGGCGGAAGGAGCGGCGGCGCGCGGCTACGGAGAGCCGGAAGGGACGGGCGCCCGCGCCGCAGCTGCGCGGTGGCGGCCTGCGTGACGTCAGCGAGCGGGAGGCGTCGAGTCGGCCGGGCGAGCTAGAGAGGCCAGGCGAGGGCGTAGGCCGACGGGCCGGCGGCGGACCGGCGCGCCGGGCGGGCTGGAGGGAGACAGCGCGCTCCGCCCAGGGCCTGTGGTCCCGAAGGTGAGCCCCCGAGGGTGGAGGGAGGAGAGGGGCCGGGAGGCGGGGGGCGGACGGGGCGGGGCGGGGCGGGGCGGGGCGTCGCCTCGCGGAACCACCCGGCTGCCCGATTCGTGGTTTGCTCCGTGGCTGGCGCGTCGGGCTGCGCACCGAAGGGTCGCGGGTTCGAGTCCCGGTCAAGAGCTTGTACCTGGGTTTGCAGGTTCCGCCCCAGTTGGGCATGTTCGGGAGGCAACCAAACGGAGTCGCTCTCCCATCAGTGTTTCTCTGTCTCTCCCTCCGCCCATCCCTTCTCCTGTCTCTGAAAATCCATGGGAAACATACCCTCAGGGGAAGATTAGCAAAAAAGTAAATAAAATGGTTACTTTTAAATACATAAGTGGTGCTGGGCGAGGGGTGCGACGCTGGGCCCCAACCTCACTCTGCTTGCAAAAGTGAACTCGCGGCGGATCCAAGGCCCACGGGCAGGTGCTGAAGCTACAACATGCAGGTGCCGAGCCTCACAACCTTGGTCTATGAGGAGTTACACCAAAAGCCTAAGGAACGAAAGAAGAAATAGGTACAGGGAACAGCATCAGAATTAAAAACGTGTGTGCAAGAGGGGCAGGAGGAAGGGAATAAAGTTAGTTGAAGGAAGTGATTTCACCTTTGTGAGTAAAGGGAAAGTTAACGGGGAAGCGGAAGGGATGATGGGGGGCTGAGGGCATTTGTGTCAGACAGGAGGGTGGCTTCTCCCACTGCAACACTGAGAAGGAGGGACTGAGTAAAAGCTTGGAGTAGGATTCAGGAAGGTGGAGGGGGTTCCATCCCATGGCTTCTATTGGCTGATGAAGGGGAGCACAGCCCACCTGCTGAAAAAGAGGCAGAGGGCCACCAGTCAGGAGAGATGGAGTGATTTGAAATGGTGGGCAAGCAAAAACAGGGAAAGTCCTTGAAGGTATCTGCCCAACCCCATGGTGCACGTGTGCACATACATACACAGATGTACGCATACCACATCACATGTACCCATGCACTCACACATCACACATACATAGGCATGGGTATGCACGGACATCATAAGCATGCATGCACACATGTACCCATGCGTGCACACAACCTCCCCACCTGAAACCCTCTTGTAGCTTCTTCAACCTACTTGCTGGTGATCCACCCCCCTCTTCTTTGCTCTGGGTTGGCACTGGGTGTCACTTCATAAAAAGCACTTCCCAGCCTCCCTTGCAGCTAGACAGAACTGTATGATAAGCCGCTGGCCAATGAGGGAGGGAAGCTGCTGGGGGATATGCTGGGGGAGCTCACTACAGGACATATTCAAGGAGGTTCCCCTTTCTTCTGCCTCACTCCTCCCACCTGGACCACAGACAGCTGGGTGGACGTGACCAGGATGAAGGCCAGGTGCTGAAGAGGGCCAGCTGGACAGAAAAAAGGTCCTCTTCCAGCCCAGGGGACTGCTGTGCTGGGTCCAACTGCCACCTGTTCTTGTCTGTGCCACCTGTCAGGCTTCTTCTACACACAGCCAAGCCCCATCCTGGTGGCTTGAGGCCAAGTCCTGGAAAGAACCCCTGGCTGCACTGCCTGCTGGGCCTCAACCCTGGAGCCACAGGGAGTGCGTCCTGTCCGCACACGCACTAGGTCACCCGTTCCAACACAACACACAGTGCTCCTCTCAGCTCTCAGTGAAAGACACAGAAAGGACCAAGAAAAGGAGTAACTCAGCAAAGTTTGTATTTAATAAGAAAATCATTTCTTTAAAAAAATAGGGTCTTTACAGGCTCAGGTGTACAGAGTTCACGCTGAGCTGAAACAGGTTTGTGGCAGGTTCTCATGAGAAAAACGGAGAACGATGTGGGTCTCAGGGTCCTGAGGTTATAAGACTACGTCTCGGCTCCCGTCTTGGCGAGGGATGCAGCAGACAGCAGCAGTGGCAGCTCCTGGTGCACGTGTCCACAGGCAGCCCCGCCTCAGTCACTGTCTCCGTCCCCTTCACTGCCTTCCTGGGGGCTGGGGACCTGCAGAGCCAGAGCAGAGAAACAGCTGTGGGGGAGCAGGCTGCCCAGATGTGGGTGCTTTTTATGAACGGGGCTGTCCGTGGTGGACCCCGTCACCTTCCAACCTGCCCTTCCGGGAGTGATGCCGGCATTCGTTCTGACTTGGTTGAGGACGAGCAGGGTCTTTATAGGGCTCCTCCAAATCCCCAGAGGATGCAATGACTCAGGGGACATAAAACTGGGCAGGTGCCTCAGCAGGGTGTGAAGATGGGAAGTAGTCAGCAGCCTCTGTTAATGGAGGGCATGGCCTGGCCCCAGGTCAAAGCTGCACAGGGGCTCCATCTGGCCTCACAGCACTTGGGAAAATCAATAACCATCAACATTTAAAGAGTGGGTGAGTTCACATAGAATTCTGGAATGCCAGTTTCTCTTGGGAAAATGTGAGCTCTAATACCAGGCTCACCTCCAACGTGGCCACCCCTGGCTGGCACTGAGCTGCAGTAGCTCTAACACATGAACTAGTTTGCCACAATCTCCACCGATCCCTATCACATCCCTGGCCTTGGCTGCCATTTATCACCTGACCTGCCCACCTGCTATTCTGACACCTGCCTGCTCCACCTGTGCACCTACCTGCATGAGCAGGCGTTTACAGCTCCAGGTATGGAAGATGAGTGTTTCCCTGGACACCCAGACCAGGGGAAGATACCCCCAGAACACCAGGTGGGGCGGTCACCCTCTGAATACCCACTGCACTGGCAAGAGAGTGTGTGTGCTAACTGACCAGCACTGCCATCTCGAGAGGGACGTCCCACATCACCTCCACATCACAGAAAGACACCACCAAGCACGTCCCTCGCCCAGGGTCACTAAGTGTGGAGTGAGCACCAGGGTCGCCAGCCATCCGGTTCAATGCCCCAGTCTGGTTTCTCCCGCTCCTGTGTGACCCTGGGGGAGTGATATACCTCTCTGTGCACCTCAGCTTGCTCATGTGAACAATGGGCATGATGACCCCAGCACATAGTGGGTTAGAAGCTTAGCCACAGACAACAGACATGGACGAGCATTAGCTAAGCTCCTGGAAGGACTTGTGCCAGCCCTATAGCCCCCTTGACCCCTGGCCCCAGCCCCACCTTGGCATTGGGGCTGGCTGCTGCATGGGCAGTGGCACTGAAGTCATGTGTGGGCAGGGTGCTCAGCCACTGGGCCATAGACCTCTCGTGGCGCTCGGTGCTGATGATCGTGGGGTAGATGTGCTGCTCCTTGAAGGCTGCAGCCTCCGCCTCCTCCCGCGCCCAGTCCAGCGGCTCATGTAGCCCGTCGCAGCCGAAGCGCCGGTTGTATGTCTCGAAGTGCACGCGCTCTAGGACGAGGCCGAGCCCTGGCGCCTTGGGCACGTCCACCTTGGCCTCCCCCCAGCTGCGCTCCAGCACGTCCTCGGGTGCGTAGCCCTTGACGATGGCCACCACCAGGCCCACCATCTTCCGGATCTGGTGCGTCATGAAGCTCTGCCCCTTCACCTTGATGACAGCGAACTCCATGCCGTCCCGCTCGAAAGGCTCCTCGCAGAACATGTCCAGGATGTAGCGCTGGGCACTGGGCTCCCGGGGCCCCTTCTGCGAGGTGAAGTTGTGGAAGTTGTGGGTGCCCTTGTAGCAGGCCAGCAGCCGGTTCACCCGCTGCAGCGTGTCAGCGCTCAGACGGTACGTCTCATCCTGTGCGTCGTGGTCCTTGTGGGCGAAGGCAAATGTGGGCAGCATGTAAACATAGGTCCTGGCATCGCACCTGTTCTTGGAGTTGAAGCCACCGGTGACACGTTTTAGGCCTGGGGGGACAAAGACAAAGGCTTTAGACAAGCCGGGGCCCTAGCACCTCAGCCCACATAGGGACAAGTCCTGACACTGAACCCTGTAACCCACACCCAAGGAAAGGCATCCCAATGCCTGTCAGGCCTGGGGCTGGCAAGGGGCCAGGGTCCTGGGCTCTCGCTGCACGTCCTGTGCTGACCCCAGCGTGCGTATCGCAGCTCTGTGCAGGGAGCGGCGGGACCCTGACCTGAGCCCATCATCAGAAGAAGTTACTCTGCAGATACAGCCACAGAGGCAGCCCCGTGTTCAACAGCAAAAAGAAAGAAAGAAACAACCTGAAAAGCCCAGCAAGCCCTGGCCTATGGCTCGGTTAGTTGGAACAGCATCCCTTACGACAAAGGGTTGCGGAGTCAATTCCTGGTCAGAACACAAACCTGGGTTGCGGGTTCAGTCCCCGGTTGGGGCACGTACAGGAGACAACTGATCAATGTTTCTCTCACATTGATGTTTCTTTCACATTGATATTTCTCTCTCTGTCTAGAAATCAGTGACAACATATCCTTGGGTGGAGATTAAAAAAAAAAAAGGCCCAGCAATGGGAGTGATCAAATACTTTCTAGTTGGCAGAAAAAGAAGGGGAGCAAAGAAAAGATGGGACAGAGAGAAACAGAGGACGGTCTACAGCAGCCACCCCAATACCACGCTACATGTAAATGGCACATACATGACGCTTAAAGGCAGAGAGTCAGCTTGCATTTTTTTAAGAGGCATTAATTGCCCACATTTTAACTAGACCAAACATGGACTCTCGCATCCAGTGTTTGGTTAAAACAAGGCATGTGCGGCATCAAGGTGCTGCAATCGAGGGATGTTCCAAGTCTGTCCTTTCTGAGGGAGGAGGGAATGCTGACTCATAGCCACCCCACCATCTGCTAAGCAACCACTCTGTTGTCTCAACTCCACACCAGAGAAATCTGGAGACTTCGTGCAGCCGGTGCTGCAAGGCTTACCCAGTATCCGAATGTGTGACGGAAGGTGGCTGTTGATCTTTTCTAGAATGTCATCAATCAGCCACACCTTCAGGGATACAACCTGCCCAGCCGCAGACACACCCTGCAAAGGAAGCACGGGGTGTGAGGGGCCAGCTGGGGCCTGCTCTTCGAGCAACACACGAGGTCTCTTGAACAGAAGGTCCATGCAAAGTTACATCTTTTCCTGGAGGAGTTCTGCTTTTAGAAGTGCATCCGAGAGAATAATCGGGCACGAGAACAAGGCTCTACATACCAAGGGGATAAATGCAGCATAACTTATAAAACATTATAATGATGCCCTAGCCAGTTTGGCTCAGTGGTTACAGCGTCAGCCTGAGGACTGAAGGGTCCTGGGTTCAGTTCTGGCCAAGGGCACGTACTTTGGTTGCAGGCTCGATCCCCAGCCCCAGTTAGGGCTCGTTGGAGCACATGCAGGAGGCAACCAGTCAATGTTTTTTTCTCTCTCTCCCTGCCCCCTTCCACTCTCTGAAAAACAATGGGAAAAAATATCGTGTGAGGATTTTAAAAAAAAGGATGGTGAATACACCTCAGTGATCTTTTTTTACATTGGTTACACCCTGAAATGAGATGATGTTGGATACACTGAATGAAATAAAATCATTATTATTAAAACCAATTTCACCCGTTTCCTTTTCTTTTGACTGGCTAGTAGAAATTTTATATTACAGTGGGCCACACGATCCTGTGTGTGTAACTGTGCCTGAGACATGATCTACAGCAGACATTGAGGCCACCATGCCACCCACAGAGGCAACAGAGGACAAACCACGGACAGGATGCAGCCCTGCCACCAGAGGGCGCCAGACTCAGAGGGAGCCAGACCCAGCCACCCCTGCATGGACCTGCTCCTGCTCCTCTCAGTGACACAGGCAATAACTCTTTCCATTTAGACTAGTTTTGTCTGTGCATCTGTCATTTGTTACCAAGAGTCCTGACCAACAAAGACGCTGAGGCGGATGGGGGACAAGGGCAGCGAGCCAGAGGGGCAGAGCTGCCGCCTACCTTGTCTGTGCGAGCACACCGCTGGAACGACATCTTCCTCATGTCCTCGCCGTGGTTCTCAGGAATACAGCCCGACCGGACCAGGGCAGATACCAGGTCATCTTCAATAGTCTTGAACTGTGAGGACCCAACGTTCCTCTGAGAAAGAGAGACGAAAACATGGTTTTTGCTCAGTCACGACCCACTAGAGAGGGCCCAGACCGCTCCAGGCAGGGGCAGGCCCGGTGTGCCCACACCCACAGCATGGGGACTGCACCTGTGGCCATGGGAGACCCTGCGGCTCATCCCCCTAGCAGGGGAAGGAGGAAAGCCACCTGAGGGTACCCACTCTCTAGGAATCCCCACCCCGGGCAGCCAGTGACACAGCCAACGGCAGGTATTATCTTTCCTCCACCGGGTCAGCTCTGAAACCAGCACCCTCCTGCTGCTGGACATACCTGTATGCAGCCCCCACCCCAGAAGAACCCCTCCCTCACCACTGTAGGGAAGCAGGATGCTCCCTCAGAGGAACACACCCAGGATACTGCCAGCAGGGGCTGGGCTGGCATCCCTGGCTTTTCCTAAACCCTTTGGTTCATGTACAGCGCGTACAACCTCCTGGGATTAACACAAGTAGGGAAAGACGCCCCCTGCTTCAACACTATCCCTGCTGGTTTGCCCTCACCATAATCCTGGGCTACAGGACCCTAGGCCTCCGTGAGACTACCACCCTGACTGCTCTCAAAGGAAGTCTTTCCATCACAGGGGACACAAGGCCTGCAGGCAGTTGGCCAAGACTCAGCACAGTGGGGAAGTCCTTCCCAGAGTCTACCTTAGAGCTTTCACACTGTGGTATAGGTAGGTCCAATCCCTTACTCAGCACAAAGTCATAAATGCTCAAGTGACAGGAACAGGTATTAACAAACAGGACACATAGAAGAATCCACCAACGAATGCACAAGTGGAACAACAAATAGATGTTTCTCTCTCTCCAAAAATAAATAAAATTTAAAAACACCAGGATAACAACCCCCCCATCAATTCAGTCTGTCCTTCCGTCCACCCCGGGAGCTACTGTCACTCCCGGCCGGGGCCCAGGTGGTCTGTCTGCTCCTACAAACACCCAGGGCTCCTTCGGACTGAAGCCACGTTTCCCAAACCAGCGTCACAGTCTACCAGTAGTCAGCAACTTGGTTTCCTGGGTGCAACCTATGCTTTTTAAAAAAAAATTAAAAAAGGATACAAAGTAACTCACTCCTCCTATTCATAGCAGAAGTTATAACTCCTTTCTCTAGGCTTCTGTCCCCTTGGAGCCTCCGACCCAGCAGTGAATCTCTCACTGTGAGTCAGGCTCAGGGACCTGACCAAACAGGGTTGAGCCGGAGGAAGAGAGTCTATGTCCACTGTGGGGGCACCTCCAGATTTCGGAAAAGGGTCGCGTTGGCCGGCGGGGGAGAGGCTTCTAGAAGGGGCCCGCCTGCCCCGACTGTCCCCCGAGCGGACCTCACGAGCACCCACAGCCGGCCCTGGGCTCCCGCGCTGCGCCCTGCAGGCCAGGAGGGCTCCCCGCGCGCACGGCGGCCGGGGCGGCCGGGGAGAGCCGGGCGCCGGGCCCGCAGCGCCCGGCCCGGCCCGGGGCCGCGCTCACCTGCATGCCGTGGTAGCCCTTCCCCGAGTACGCCATGAGCAGCACGATCTTGCGCTTGGGCGGCTTCCTGGGCGGCTCCCCGTCCGCGCCGCCGCGGGGCTTCTTGGCCGGCAGCTCCGCGTCCTCCCAGCCCCTGCCCGCGGCCTTCCCGGCCCGCTCCCGCCGGGCCCGCGCCGGCGCCTCCGCCTTCCCGGCCATGGGGGGCGAGCTGGAAAGACGGGCGCCGTCAGCCGGCCCGGCCCGCGGAGCCCGCAGCTCGCGCGCACCCGCCGGCGCGGCGCCGCGACCCGGGCCCGGGGCGGGCATTACCCGAGGAGGCGCCGTCCCGGGCGCGGCGTCCACGCTCCCCAGGCGCTCCGCAGGGCGCCGGCCGCCGCGCGCAGGCCCGGGAGCCCCATGCGCGGCCGGCGGAGGGCACGCGCGGGACTCCTCACCTCCCGCTGACCCCGGCTGACCCCTGACCTCCCCGCGCCCCCTCGTCCTCCCGCCCCGCCCTCCGGGTTCCCCTCGGAAGTTGGGGCGATCGGGCCACCCTCGGCGGGACCAGAGGAGCGCGTCCCCACGCGGCCCCACTCACGGCGCCGCGGACGGAGCCCCACGCGGACCACGTGGACGAAGGCGGAAGTGCAGCGGGCGGCCACGGCGGCCGCGCGCGGACAAAAGTCCTCCTGGGCGGGGCTGGGGCGGGGCCGGGAGGAGTGGGCGTGGTTTGGGGCCTGTTAGGGCGGAGCTTCCCCGCCGCGGACTCCCGGCGGGTCGCGGGCGGCCGTGATGCGCCTGCGCACGACCCCCTGCGCGCGCAGCTGGCCCCGAGGGTGCCGCGGGCTGGGCCCGGCCGCAGGGGCGGCGCGTCCCTCCCGGGGGCTGCCGGTGACGCCCCGACCGGCCCCGTGACACCGGCTTGAAGGACGGACCGGAAGCGCTGGCGCCCCTCGCGACGTGGGCGAACTTGGGAACGTGATGCGCCGCGAAAGGAGCGGACGCGGAGGCCACGTGGTACGTGAGCCGCGAGTGTGAAACGCCCAGAACGGGAAACCGGCGGCCGAGAGCGGAGGGTAGACTGGCGCCCGAGGCTGGACAGGCGCTCAGGGCTGCAGGGAGCCGCGGGCGGGCCCCCAGCCCTCCTGGCTGAGGCCCTGCGGGCCTGGGCGGCGGCGACCGTGGGGAATGCGCGGGAGACCGAGGTCGCCCCGCAGGGCAGTGCCCCCAGGCCCAGCAGCCCCGCGCCCGCCGGTCACCGTCGGTCTCCTGCTCAGGGGCCTTTAGAGCAGCTTTTTTCATGATTCCCAAAACTCGGAAACACCAGGGTGTCCTCAGCAGGTGCACGGGAAAGTAAATGGTGGTACATCAGACGGTGGAATATTACTTAGCATTAGAAAGAAATGAGCTATCAGGCCATGGAGACACGGAATATTACTCAGGGAGGGGACCCAATCTGAAAAGGCTACATACTGTATGAGTCCCACTATATAACCTTCAGGGAAAGACAAAACTATGGAGACGGTGAAAGATCAGAGAACGGGCTGGGGAGATGAACAGGCAGAGCAAGGAGGATTTTTAGGGCCGTTTAAAACTACTCGGCGTGACACTATGACGTCAGATAGATGTCATTACACATTTGTCCAAACCCACAGAATGTACACTGTGGACTCTGGGTGATTGCACTTGGTCAGTGTCGGCTCATCAATTAACAAACATTCCTCAGCAATGCAAGATATTAACAATAGGGGGGCCCGGCCAGGCATGGCTCAGCAGTTGAGCATCTATCTAGGACCCAGATCTCAGTTCGATTCCAGGTCAGGGCACATGCCCAGGTTGTGGGCTCAATCCCCAGTCGGGGGCATACAGGAGGCAGCCCATCAATGACTCATCATTGATGTTTCCATTCTCTCTCCCCCTCTCCCTGAAATCAATAAAGATATATTTAAAAAAAATAAATAATAGGGGGAATAGATGGGTGGGGGAGAGGGGAGTATAAGAGAATGTACTTCCGGCAGTTTTTCTATAAAAATAAGGTCTAGCCCGGCCGGGCGTGGCTCAACGGTTGAGCGTCGACCTAGGATCCAGGTGATCAGGGTCCAATTCCTGGTCAGGGCACATACCCGGATTGCGGGCTCGATCAATGACTCTCTCATCATTGATGTTCCTATCTCTCTCTCTCCCTCTCCTTTCTTCTCTCTGAAATCAATAAAGATATATTTTAAAAAAAAAAAAATCTTAAAAAAAAAATATATATATATAAAAATAAAAATAAGGTCTATTAATTTAGCAACAGCAAAATGCCATGATTGTCTCCATCCCCTTTGGGCATTTGTTTGTTACTAACCCATAGGAGCCCCACAGAGCAGATGGGGCAGTACAGGCCTCAGTCCCCACCCAGCTGGGCCCTTCCTGTCTGGGGACGAGTGTGGCACTTGAGGAAGCCAGCCCGGAGGAGGACCCTGCCTTAGGAAGCCCCACCTTCACTTCCTCTGCTACCTCTCCATGAACTTTCGCTTTATGTTGCGGTTAGCTTTTTTGGTAATTTAATGGGTTATTTTTAACTTATAAAAACATTATGTAGTTGAAAAAATGCACAGCCTACAACTCAACATTAGAAAGAGGTACCACCCAATTCAAAAATGGCCACAGGACTTGAATAGACATTTCTCCAAAAAGGACCTACAAAAAGATGCCCAAGGTCACTGATCATGGTGGACATGGGAACCTACACCTCAGCACGTATAGAATAAAGAAACGGAGGCCAACTGGCGCTAGTGAGGATGTGGAGAAATCGGGTGGGGACGGAAATGGCCTTGCTGCCGTGTAAAGTCTAGCGCTGGTTCCCCATAGTTGTACACAACCTGCATTTCTCTCCAGGTGAAGCCCTGGAGAACCCAGAGGTAGGCGTCCCCCAGGGCCCAGGTGAGCAGGTTCCACTGGGACATGGCCAGGGGGACACACCCACAAACCCCCAGCCAAACCTGGCCTATGTGCAGGGCCAACCCAGGTGCTGCTGCAGAATGCTGGGGGGCAAGGGGAGGCGGGGCTGAGGAAACGGGACAGACTGGGGACAGTGACAAAGCAGTCATAACAGCAACTCAACAATTCCAAAGGTTTATTTCCTTAAATTGATGTGACACAATTTAACACAACTGGGGGGAGGGAATCACACAAATTCCTTTGAAGTAGACAGTCGAGTACTGTCTCCTGGAGAGCAGGGTCGGCTGGCAGTACATACCAGGAGGCCCACGGGACACGCTCGGTGCCACTAACTGAGGGGCTGGGAAGGAGGCTCCTCCCATGGAGTCAGCCGACCATAAAGCAATAAATAGGAACATGTCCTGTGCAGCAAGGAAAAAATAAAGTCACAGGGCTTCTTCTAAGTCCAAGAACAGGGCAATATTCAAGTAGTATTGCAAAGATACACACATAGACCTCTGACTGGGTCTGTGGTGTAGACCTTAACCCCTGGCCAGGTGCCTGGGCTCACCCGGGTTGCTCTGCACTCTGGGGATACACTCAAGGGGGCTGGGCAGACCAGGGAAGCCCCCTGGAGCCCAGAAGGTGGACCTTTCTGACCCCTCTGATGGCGGCCAGGACCTGGTGGGGGAAAGGAGAGGAGGGATTCGACATCAAAACCTACTGAGAAAGCTGGATGGGGAGGTTTTTGCACAAAACACTCTCCCCTCACCTGTCTTTGTGGCAGGGGTCCCAATACCCTAACAGGGTGGGGCAGCAGGACAGCCAGCCATGCAGGCACGTGTGCCTGCCATGTCCCCTCCACCCTTCCAAAACAAAACGTTCTAAACATCTATAAGTTTTCTTCTTTAAACAAAAAAAGAGCTGCAGAAAAATAAGACACATTTTCTGAGTCAAGTGTGAAAGACTGCCACGTCTGCTCTGGGTTTAGAAAGCTCGGTGCGTCGTACTGTGTGTCCCTAAAGAACATTTAAATAAGATGCTGTGTCTCCCCGAGGGCCGGGGAGCGGCACAGCAGGCTGTGTATATGTATATATGTATATATGTATATATGTACACGGTGTGTACACGTGCCCCTGGTGCGACAGCCAGGGCTGGCAGGCAGTCCTGGGGCCAGTCCGCCTGCATAAAGTGCTCGGTGATTTCACAAAGCTGGGTGGTGGTCTCAGGGAAGGAGAGGGGCCAGCAGCCTGAACCTTTTCCTGGGCAGGCCCCGGGCAGGTGTGGAGGCTTTGGCTTGAGTGGGCCCCTGCTTGTCCTCAGCAGGGCTGTGCTGGGCGTGGCCAGGGTGGGGGGATGCCCACACCTCCCCACCACCCTGGAGGCAGCCGGGGACCAGACTGGGTTGAGGTTCTGTGCAGGCCCTCGGGTGCCAGCCAGAGCCCAGGAAACAGACATGGCTGGAGACAAGCTCTCGCCGCACGGCCGGGAGACTGTCCTTGCCCAGCACCAGGGAACAGTACCCAGGCTGCAGACTTGTCCCTTGCAGCCCACCCATGGGATCTCCAGAAAAGGTCCAGCCGTGGGGCACAGCAGGCAGGCTCCCGGGAGGTCAGGCACACACGCCGGTCAGCAGGGCCCAGTCAACAGGGCCGAGAGTCTCCGTTCAATGCACAGCTTGCCTGAGGGGAGGAGGGCCCATGAGCACTGCCCCCGCCCCTGCCCCTGCCCCCCCCCCCCCCCCCGAGAGCGACACTCACACTTGGCGATGTTCTCCACGTCCGCCTGGTCTGAGAGAAGCTGCTGCAGTCCCTCCATGAGCAGAAGGGCCTTGTGGTAGCGCTGGACGCAGTCCTCCCGGCGGTGGAACATCTCATCTAGGGCCGCTGACTGCACCTGCACGGCCAGATATCAGGGGCATCTAAATAGATGCCCACGTGGCCGTGGACAGCCAGGGGGCTACAGGTCGGACAGCAGCTACCCCACCCCCAGGGTGGTCAGGGGTTAGCCCTGGAGAAGGGAGACTTCTAGGACCTTGTTCAGTGTGCCTTTCAACTCCCCAGATCAATGACCTCAGGGGCAGGCACCGCCTCGGGCTGCTCTTTGGGCATAAGGACCCTGAAGCCTCGGCAGCCACCACGGAGCAGGCCTGGCATCCAAGCCGGGCGCCGGCACAGCTCCCTTCTGGAGGCTTGGTCACCTAAGAGGCTTGAAAATCAATTGGGGAAACTGAATCTCAGGGAGGGTGTGCCTAGGGATGCGCCTGGGTTATGGAGCCTGCTGGGCCTGGAGGGGCCACCTGTCAGCTGAGGGGCTGTGTGGTGTCATTTCCCACCCAGGAGCTACGCCCCCAGCCCTGTGGCCCCACGGCTGTACCGTGTGCACGGCGTGGCTGAAGATGAGCTTCTCAGCGGTGACGCTCTGGATGCGGTCCAGGAGCCGCTGCTTGTCCAGGAAGAAGCGCTGCAGCCGCAGGCTCAGGCCTTGGCAGGACAGCACGCTGGCCTTGTACAGCTCATTCAGCTTCCGCACCACTGTGTCAGGGCGACTGTCAGCTCCGTCCAGTCCAGCCCCTCGCCACACGTGCCCCCCCCATCCCTGAATCCCTGCTGCTCCTCCAATGGGCTGGCTGCTCCAGGCAACCCCTCACAGTTTCTCCCCAGGGACCTACCCTCCCAAGCCTGTCCCTGATGTTCACACTCATGGGGGCCCCTCGGAGTCCCCACTCACCCTGCTTCACGGTGGACGACAGGCAGAGCTTGCCAGCTCGGATCTGGTCGATGGCGGTCTGCAGGCCTGAGGACAGCAGCTCGGCCACCTTCAGGTAAAGCACCAGCTGCTCTGCAAAGCTGGAGGGTGGCAGGCACGTCAGGCAGCTGGGGGGGTCCCCATAGCCCAGGTCACCTCCCTCCCACCAGCCCGCTGGGCACACCCACCCCCACTCGCGGCTCAGCAGGCTGATCTGGTCGGCCACCACACTCTCCTGGAGCTGGTACTCGGGGCCCCTGGCTGCCTCACTGGCGCTGCCCTTGAGGGTGGCAATCTCCAAGACGTGCTGGACAAACACGAGTGTGAAACGCAGGCCATGCAGGATCTCCGTGTGTTCTTGCTGTGGGGGTCAGATCAGAGTGCTCAAGGGGGCGCTGGCGCCAGAGACCAGATCCACAGAGGCCTCTGCTTGTCCCCCTTCCCACCTGAGAGCCCACATCGGACAACCTGGGACAACCAAGGTGCATGTGCTCCAGCCAAGTGATGCCCTAGCTCCCCTCACCTCCATGAGCGTCTCCTCGGGGAGGTCAGGGGCCTCGAAGGTCACAGCCCCCTCCAGGTTGGCAGCAACAGTGTCAGCAAAGCTGCAGCAGTGGCCAGGGGCCAGGACCTCAGGGGCAGCCTCACTGCAGGCCCCAGACACCAGGTGGCGGGCGGAGGCGGAGCCGACGGAGCTGAGGGAGCTTGAGGAGCCCACTGTGAGGAAACACCCCGATTCAGAACAAGCTCCCACTTCCCTATGAGCCCCTCCATCCCCTCAATGACTCCATGACACCAAACCCTGGTGCCAACCTCTCCAGACTGGCTGGGCCTGTGTTTATACTCCTGTCCCCTTGAGCAGAGCCCATGGTGAAGGCCTCGCCCCTCCCAGCCCCACCTGCTATAGGTGGGACCTTAAACGCAGAGGCTGGGCTGTCTGGGCCTGTGTGGCCTGCACTGGCCTGGAGAGGCCCCAAGCCAAGGACTCCAGACCCTACCAGGATGGCCATCCCAGGGCAGTTGGATACAGAGGCCAGTGTCCTGGCAGCCACCATTATCCTGCCTGTGACAGGTCCTCACCTGAGAACATCCTAGTGCGTAGGCTCTGGGGTGGCGTAGCCCCACTGGGGGGCGAGCCCACAGTGAACACCACAGGGGAAGGGCTGCTGGCCCCCCCAGTGCGGGCGCCTGGCTGCAGGGTCCCTCCAAAGCCAGCAGAGGGCGCTGTGAGAGGGAGAGGAGGAGCTCAGGACGTCCCCCACAGACCCCGCGCCCCCTCCCCCGCCCCGTGGCCCACTGCCCACTTACCGATTTCCATGGGCTTCTCATGCAGGCTGTCAGAGCTGCCCGAGTCAGGGGCCTGTGTCCCAAAGGCGGCCTTAAGGAGCAGATCTGTGAGGCGGCCGGTGCTGAGGGACCTGCAGGGGGAGGCACGGGGCAGCTATGAGCCACCCTGGGGGTCGAGAGGCCGGGCACCAGCTCCCCACAGGCAGGCCTGCCACCATGACCGTCTTAGGTACTCACTGCCCACCAGGCACACAGCCACACATGCACTGGCCATTTGGTGCCCCCACCCACCCCAGGGGCAGCCACTGCCACCCCTCAACAGACAAGCAGACTGAGCTCAGAGAGGACTCCAGAGGGACAGAGGGACAGGCAACATGAGGGGGTCCCACCCACTTACCTGCCAAAGGGGCCCTTGGTGTCCTCTGTGGACCTCAAGCCAGGGCCTAGCTGCTGCCCCTGGAAGGGACCTGCCTCTGAGAGGTCAGGCAACGTGCGGTTCCGAGGTGGCGTCATGACCACGCCCTGCCGGGCCAGGAGGGTCAGCAGGTTCTGGGAGCTGGGGGTCTTTGGGAATTCAAATGCGGGCGTGGCCTAGGAAGGGCAGTGGGGTGCTTAGAATGGCCCCAACCGGGGGCCTCTGCCACACCACTGTTAACACTCTGGCTGGTCGGCAAGGTTGGCCTGAGCCTGTAGGGCCCCAGCCCACAGCCCCAAAACTCCATGACCCCATCTTCACAGCCAACACTGTGCTGAAGGAAAGTACTACGCACATGCATGCACATGCACACACACACGCGCATACACACCCAGACACACATGCAGGCCCTATGCCCATAGGGTGACTGCACGTTCTGTTCCCATTTCACAGACAAGAAAACTGAGTCCCATTTGGGACTTAACAGTATTCTATGGTGGCAGCCTGGGCTTTCTGGGGCTGTGGACTGCTGGACCAGGGTTGGGCCACAGAGCAGATGCTTTGGCTTTGGGGACTAGCCCCTGCCTCAGGAACACAGCCACCAGCAAAGGATTCGGCAAAGGTTTCAGGGTCCGTGTACTGTGGAAGCAGGGGAGTGGGAAGAAGGAGACATTCACCCACTGACCAGAACTCTGGGGCCTGGTACCTTGGTGGGGGAGCCCAGGATGGGAGGCAAGGGATTCCGCTGCAGGAAGTCAGGCAGCTTGGGCGAGCCACGCAGGGGTCTGCAGGACTGAAGCCCGTGGGATGGCTGCGGGGGGCTGGCCTGTGGGTGTCCGAACACAGCCCCCAGCGGGTCCGTGGGCGGCTTAGGCAGCTTGGAGTGGACCATGTGCAGGTCGGACAGGTTGGGGGCACTGTGCAGGCGGCAGCCCAGCCCAGCGGTACGGGGCGAGTGCTCGGGCACGGAGGAGCCTGGGGTGGGACAGGACAGGCCTGGTCACTGTGGTCTGCGGGCTGCAGGGCCTGCCCAGCCCACACACCACCACCGAGGAGCACATACAGAGGCACCAAGTCTGTTCATTACACCCTGTACCCTCTCAGCCACCTAAGGGGTGGCACCACCAGGCACCTGAGGAACCAGGCACAGAGGAGCTGAGACACCCACCCAAGGTCACATGTCTGGAGAGGAGGCTGGGGAAGACCAGAATCCCACAGCTGTCTCACTTCCTACCCTCCCTGTGAGAAATGAAGGCCTTGAAATGAAAGCCTTGGGAACAGGAAGACGGCTTCACCCAAAGCATGGGAGGCCAGCTGGGCTCCTCACCCCTCCCCAGATCCACGCGCACACCAGGGGGCTGATGCCGCACCTACCTGGACGAGGGGACCTGCCACCCCGCATCTCGGCTCCTTGTGGGGAGGGCACCCCGCTCCAGCCCAGCCGCTCAGGGATGGTTCCAACTTGGAAAACAGGGATGGCCACCGTCAGTGCCAGATGGAGATGACATGCACACACCCATCCCAGCCATGCGAAGATACTCAGTCCCATCCCTGTTCAGAGGCTGCACCCACCAGCAGACCATGGACTCACCCTGTGGAGACGGCGTGTAGGGCCGGCCTCCGCCCAGGGAGAGCTTCCTGGCCAGGGCGGTTCCGTGCTCAGCATGGGATGGGGGTGATGGACTGGCCCGTGCAAAGCCCAGAGGGCTGGTGCTGCCAGACCTGCGAATCGCGGAGGACCTAAGGACGTGAAAAGGAGCCAGGAAGTGAGGTCACAGCCCCTACCAAATGGCTCAGCCCCCTCACCCTCCTAGATGGGACAACTACAAGGTGGGGAGCCCCAGTGAGTTCCCCAAGAGCACCCATGGCTGAGGTCAAGGTCTGATAGGACTCATTAGCCTCCAGGGCCTTCTGTGAATTCCAAAAAAGGTGCCCTCTCCTCTCATTACTCCCATCTGTGGAAATCTGCCACAATCGTCGCTGGTTTTTTTAACTTGAGATACTTGATTGACACCCACCAGACAGCTGTCAGAAACCTAAAACGCCAGCCTGAGTCACGCCACGCACAGCCTTCGCAACTGTACATGGGGGCCGGCCCTATACCTCTCGGGGCAGCAGTGGGGTCTCACTCTTCCCTGCCTGGCCCTGGGCTCTGCACGCACCGTGGGGTCTGGTACTGGGTGGGCGACTGCAGGTTCTGCTCGATGCGCTGGTAGTTGTGCACCTGCGTGGGCACCGGGATGGGGACAGAGGCTCCACACCTGCTACTGGAAAACGGGCCGGCCCGGCTGTGTGGGCAGACAGACAGGGGGGTCACTGCAGACGGCCCCTGGGCTGAACCCCAGGCTCAAACCTCCTGCACATGCCCAGCACTGCTCAAAGCCCACCCCTGCCACTCTGTGCCCAGGAGCTTCTGGTTTGGACCAGCCATGGGACACACCACAGGAGGTGGGATAGGAGACAGCGAGACCCCCCAGCTTCTGCTGGCTCTGGGAGCCCTGTCTGCCCAGCCTGTAGGCCCAAGGGTGCTGGTGGCACTGGTCCCTGGTGGTTCCCATAGCTGTCCACCCCTTGGACTAAGTCCTTCCACCATAGTCCCTCCTGCTGGACCACCCAGGAGGGCTGGGGGAAGCCCCAGCCTGCTTACCCAGAGGGGCTGGGGGAGCTGCTGCAGGGCGGAGATGGAGATGGGGTCCGGCCGTGGCTCTCCAGGCCAGCTGAGGCCACCAGTGAGCTCCTGGTGGGGACAGAGCAGACAGGCAGCTAAATGTGAGCACAGACCCTGGCCCTTCCCTAGGGCACGTCCTGCTTGAGCACAGCAGACTGGGCCTCCCCGAATCGCCTGACCCCAGATGGGGCAAAAGAACCACCCGAGAGCCAGCACTTCCCTCTCCCTGGCGAGGGGCTGGGAGCTCACCCACTGCACATCAGGCTGTCCGGCGGGGGCTTGCCACTGGCTGCCTCGGCCACCAGATCACCTGCAGATAGGAGACAGGCAAGGCTGGGCCCAGGCATCTCTCGAATCAGGATGAGTGTCCAGTCTACCCTCCCAGGCAGGGCTTTGTGAGACAAGGGTGTCTCTTCTTGGGGGTGGGGGGGCACCACACCAGGCCCACTGCTCTCGTGTCCCCACTTCCATCACTTCTACTGAGAACCCCCTTTGCCTAACAGGACATCAGGGCTCTTGACGGAGAGCCTTCAGCCAAGTCCAGGCCAGGTGCCCGCAGCTCCCAGTCTAAGCCCCACCCCTCCTGCAGGACCCAGTCCCACAGCTGTCCTGTCTTCCCATTTGTGCTGCCCAAGGCTGGGCAAAAGGCCTCTCCTCCCCGGCCAAACCAAGCTGCCGAGCCTAGCCTGGGTCCCTGCTGCTTCCAGGGGACACCAGGGCCCACTCCAACCCAGCCCAGGCCCAGGAAGTGCCAGCGTCAGGGCTCCAAGAGGCACTGAGGACCCCAGGACAGGGCTGTGGGAGGGCCAGGCCCAACCCAGAGGCCTGAGCAGGTGCTCTGGAGGGACTTTCAATATGAAAATGAGAAAAGGCCAGGGGTGCTAAGGAGGAGAAACAGGTGGGGTGGCGGTACAGAAGGCAGGGCCTGTGGAAGGTGGGACTGGGTCCACTGACCACCCACTGACCACTGGCAGGACTTGGCTTTGACCCTGTAACCAAGCTGACCTGGTGGGTTAGCTCCCAGAAACCCACTGAGGGCCCACAGCTGGAGACAGGTCTGCAACCACGTGCACGCAGGGCCCCTCTAACACATGGGCCATGTTACCCCCACACACACTGCAGCCCTGACCTGGAAACTGGGCCGGGACCATGACGAAGTCATCGGTGTCGCAGGACGAGTCCTTGCTGCTGCCGCCTGAGTCCCGGGAGCCCTGCAGGAAGCCGGCGGCATCGGCTGGGGAGGTCAGTGTCTTCTGCAGCTGCTGCATCTCCCCCAGGGACTGGGTCAGAGGGGAGGCCACTAAGACAGGCCCAGGGCCTGGGGCTGACAGAGGGCTCTGCCCACTCCTCCCCCCATGGGTCATGCCTCCCCTTCAGTTTCTGAGATGCCATACCCAGGCTGGGCCTGGACCCCACAGGGACAGTGGCCAGGCTCTGCCGCCTCCCCCGCCCATAGCACTCACGGGTGGGGAGGCGAGGTGCGAGGTGGAGCTGCTGCTGGAGCTGCTGCCAGAGCCGGAGCTCGGGTAGGAGGGCACAGGTACAGGCGGGGCTGTGGGGGCAGGCGGTCAGGTCCTCCCCCTGCCCTGCAGACCCCACCTGTTCTGCAGACAGCTGCCCCCCGCACGGACTGAGAGAGGGGAAGCTTCCACCCCCCAAACCTACTACACCCAGGCTTCAGGGGGCAAGGCGCCGGGAACCTCCACCTTCTGGGTTGGGGATGCAGCCCACGGGGCAAGGGGTATGGGGCCCTCAGAGGACTCACACTTCTTCACGGAAGCACTGGCGTCGAGGAAAGGGTGACGGAAAAACTCATCTGCAGAACAGACAGGGATGAATGGGACCTTAGGACCCCAACCCTGGGTGTCTGGGGTGAAAGACACCCCCCCACTGAGCCCCAGCTGACGTTGGCACCAGAGAGCAGATACAGAGCCCAGCTGGCGGCCCCTGCTCGTCTGGCCCAGGCCACCCGCCCGCCCGCCTGATGTGGTTTTCCCAGCAGAGCTTCCCTGCAAACCAGGCCTCACAGCCTGCGCTGCAGGAAGGAGCTGTGGGCACCAAGGAGGTGGGGCCGAGGGGCTGTGCTCACCGAAGTCCATGCGGTCCTTGTGGTTGCGCTGCAGCAGGGCCAGCAGCAGCTGTCTTAGTGGGGCCGAGGTTTCTCGGGGGATGCTGGGTGGAGCCAGAGGACAGACAGGTCAGCCTGGCGGGAGGGCGGGGGGGTCCTTGGGAGACAGGACCAGGGACGGGCGGGGCCTCGGGAGGGGACTTACATGGGCACCAGGGTCTTGTTCTTTTCATAGAAGAGCCGAAGGTCCTGGGGACTGCTGGCCTGGTGAGGGGATGATGCTGTGAGGGCCCGGGTGGCACTGGGGAGCTGCTCCATTCCCGGAGTTTACTCAGCTGGGACTATGTGCCTTTGCACATTTCCAGGGACAGGCCTGCCCTCCTCCCACCAGGCTGAGGAGCATGGGGACTCCAGGCATCTGGTGCAACTGGTTGTTTGCTTCCTGAAGTTAAGGGTGACTGTGCCCCCACTCCTGAAAAGCTTGACCCACCCGGTGGGGAAGACCTAGCACGAGCACGCCATTCATTTGTTCCCTCACTGGGCACCGCTGAGGGCTAGACACCATTCCAGGACTGGGTGCAGCTGAGACCAGGACAGCACCCACCTCCCGGCAGCCAGGTCAGCAGGGACCACTTGCTGCCCCTCACATGGTGGACTATAGGGAAAGATGGCAACAGCCAAGAGCCGCCCCGTGGTCCAGTCACTACAAGACGAGCAGGCCCACAGGGCTGAGTCCCACCAGAGCGGCCACCAGTTTCCCAATGTGGGGTACACCCCAGAGCTGGGGTCCTGACACCATTTAGTGGGTCACGTCAGCACTGGGAAGAGCGGGAGGGAGGCCATGAACTCGGTATAGATGTACACACGGCTGTACCCCTGAACCAGCGGATACTCTGGCCTTGGCCCTGAAGTAACTGCAGGGTGGGGGGCTGGGAGGCCACCCGGCCCTGGTGCAGGAGGAGGCAACTTAGCCAGCTGCCCACCTCTACCTGGGCTCGCTCACCTGGAAAGGTGCCTTCCCCGTCAGGCATTGGTACACAATGGTGCCAATGCTCCACAGATCTGCCTTCCCGTCGTAGTGCTGGGACATGATGACCTCAGGGGCCTGCACGGTGTTAGAAACATGGGTCAGAACCATGGCAAGAATGGACACTGAGTGTCCACTAACCCAGTGTGGTGCCAGCCAATCAGAATGGACACCGGGCAGGTGCCAGCCAATCACCATAGATGTGGTGGGAAACAATGGCCCAGCCATACTGGCGAACCACCCAAAGTGAGGCCACAGGATGGGCTCAGCTGTGGACACGGGGAGGGCAGCAGGGCTGGGGTCGGCCCACCTACCATGTACATGGGGGAGCCGCAGAGTGTGGCTGCCATCATGTTGCTCTGCAGGTACCGGGCGAAGCCAAAGTCAGCTGCAGGGGAGGCCAGACTGTGAGCAGGGCAGCCGCAGTCCCCAGCCCCCACCTCCTCGCACCTGCTGGCCCCCCAGCCCCGGACTCACCAATCTTGACACGGATATTGTTGGGGTTGGCGCGGCGCCCACCAGGGTTGGACAGCAGGATGTTCTGGGGCTTCAGGTCTCGGTGGATGATGCCCTTGCTGTGCAGCAGCCGCATGGCGCCTGCGATCTGCTGCAGGAAGAGTCGGATGGTGTCCTCGCTCAGTGTCCGCATGGCTGTGGGGAGATGGGGCTCAGAGGGCACAGCTCTCCCAGTGGGACAGGGACCACACGGACCCTCCCTGCTGGAGGGGCCCACAGGCCCTGATGGGACCAACCCCTAGAGCTCCTTCAGTTTGTGGCCCACTCACACCGCAGGTCCATGTCCTGCCCACCCCAAGGTCACCCTGGGCTGCCTGCCCGGCTCTGACCTGATCAGTCACCTTCCCACAGGACAGCTCCCTGCTGCTTCACCCCCTGGATCCTATCTCAGCTCATGATGCTACTCAGCATCTGTTCATGGCAAGTTCCCAGCCTGTGGTTTGCATTGAGTCCCGGGGCCTGGCCCTCAAGGATCGAGGGCTGAACAAGCTGATAGGGTACAGAATGGACTGACCCCCATCTGCGGCAGTCCTGGGGAGACCTGCCCCTCTACGATGAGCCAGCACCCAGCAGAGCAGCCAGCCAGGCACCCTGGGGACCCTACAGGCCTGGGGGCCACTCAGACGGCACCGCATCCTATGGAACACACAGGCCCCACTCAGGAGGAGCATTCCAGACCCAGTCTGCCCTGTGGGGCCATCCTGATGGCTCCGGTCCCCCTTCCATCTTCCCTAGCAGGTGCTGGAGGGACAGGAAGGCCAGCTGCCACCATCAGGCCTAGGGCAGCTGGTTCACACTGGCCCACTTCGCAGGCTGGGTCAGGGTGGGCCTGGGCACACAGCCCGCCGGCCATAGGATGCCACTCACTGTGTAGGTAGTCAGCCAGGTCCCCGCCGTTGCAGTACTGCAAAAGACCAGCAACATGCCTGGTCAGCAGCCAGCACACCCTCCACCCTGCTCAGGTCCCCCCATCATCCTACACCTGGGCACTTGGTGCTGTCTTTCCTCCCTGGGGCAGGTGTCCCCCCACAATCCATGCTTGAAGAGGTCAACAGGGGCACTCCCCACCACTCAGGAACCTGCCGTGGCTAGTGGGGTGCCCAGTACAGCAGCCCTAAGGACACAGACACATGGCATGGGCAGTGCACCCTGCCCCGTCCAGGCGATGAAGGGTCCAAGAGCTGGGAGGGCCCAGCCTCCCTGTCCTTAGAACCAGGCCTGCAGGGACTCACCTCCATGACCAGGTAGACGGAATTGGCCATTTCCTGCAGGACACAGAAGAGGCAGAGGGGTAAGGGGAGCATACCCTGCCCCCGTTCTGGCAGCCCCCTACAGAGCTTGTCCCAGCCCCAATGTGGCCTGGGCCCCAGGCACCCTGGACATACCACCTGGGCCACAGGCAGGAGCGGCCAGTGAGCGTGGAGACCAGCTGCCCCGGGGCCTGCATGCCAGGGCTTAGCCAGTTGGTTAGTGGCAGGAAGACAGGACACCTGAGAGCCAAGTAGGCTCTGGTTTGTTTTTGAGGCCATTTGCTTGAGTGACAGGAGCAGCAGCCAATCAGAATACTCATTTGCCAAGTTTGGGGAAGGGGCTAAGATCCCAGGAGTGGGGTGTAGACCCCACCTCCCAGTGGGTGAGGAGCGGCGATACACAGCCCTTAGTGACTACGTGAATGTTAATCTCAGCCCCCAACCCTGTCCCCCCAGTGCTCCAACAGAGGGGTTGTGTGTCCAGGGCGGATACACCTCGGAAGCAGGCCGAGATGTGGGGTGTACTCTCGGTGTGAGGCTGGCACTGAAACCCCTTGGGGCCAAGCTGGGCACCCCTGGGACAGGCAGGCCTGCTCCAGCACGCCCCACCTGGCATTCCCAGGCCCTTCGCTTGGGGCGTGTCCCAGCAGGGATGCAGAAGCCTGGGAGGGGAGGGGTGGGCTCAGTCCACAAAAGCAGGCCTCAGCCCGCAGCCCAAAGCACAGAGAGCCCCTGGGAGTCTGGGAGCTCTTTGGCCCTGCCCACCAGCCCAGCCTTCCAGGCCAGCTGAGGGGGAGAGATAACAGGGGGGCAGGTACAGAAGAGGCCCAAGTCACCCCAGTCCCTTGGGACCCATGAGGAACAGGGTGAGGAAGCAGTCATAGGGAGAGAGGGAGACCAGGACTAAGGAGCCAGTGATGGAGGGAGGTGGGGAGGCCCTGGCACAGGACCAGCAGAGGCGCAAAGAGGTGCCAGCGATAAGGACCCAGAAATAACCAGGCCAGCTGCTCCCTCTCCTGCCATCACCTTACCATGGCCGTCATCTTGACCCTGGCCACCTCCAGTGCGGTGCTGAGCATGCTCCCAAATTTACCCCTCGACTGTGAACTCCGTGGGGCACCGAGCACTCTCATCTCCGGAGGCCCAGTGAGGCTCAGCCCCTGGCCCTGGGCCACACGGCCAGAGGACAGAGCAGTGGGGGCCTGGCCCAGGCACCTCCAGCTCTCGCCTGTCTTCCGGACAGCAGGCTCCCCAGGAAAGCCCCAATCTCACCCACCAAGCCAGAACGGGCAGGGACAGATAAAGTGACAAGGACAGAGGCCGGCAAGTCATAGACAATCGCAGTGTCCACTCCCGTTGAGTTCCTCCCAAGAAGTCGTCCACCAGGACTAGTGGGGACACCCACACCACCCGAGGGCTGCCAGCTGGGAGGTGCACACCACTGCCTCCAAATCTAGGGGCACACCCAGAACCCAGGACAACCTCTCCCAGAAAGGAGGTCCCTGTGGCAGTGTGACAACAGAGTCCCCTTTGTGCCCAAGAACCCATGGGGCTCCCTGCACAGGGCTCACCCCATCCCCACATCCCAGCCAGGGCAAGCTCCCAGAACCCCATCCCACAGGTCTGCTGTCTCACTGCTCCTGGAACTGCCCGCCCCAGGTTCTGCCCCTCCCTGCACAGGTCACCACTCATTACTCCCAGGAGACCACCCCGATGCCCTTCTGGTGCCACAGCCCCTCAGTGAGCAGGAGACCAGAGGTTCTTGGCCACATGGGGCTGTGGGGGTCCAGGCTCCTCTCCTCCCTCTGGTCTCTGTCCCTCAGCCCCGGTGGGTCACTCAGCAGAGACCTCGGGCATCCCCCGTCCTGGGCCCAGCAGACCTCTGATGTGTGGAGGGTCAGAGGCCTCAGAGGCAAAAGCATAGCATTCTTGGGAGACCCACTGTCCTGGAAGAGAGGACAACTTCAGACAGATCCCTGCTGGCCAGAGCTGTCTCCCAGCCTGTGACGTGGGCTCTCCGAGGGGGGTGTGTGCTAACCACCAGCCCAGGAGCCTCGGCTGCCTCGCAGATAAGGTGAGGACATGTGCCTGGGCCAGCCGCAGTGTGTCCTCACCTGCCCCACCCACCCCAAGCCAAAGCCAAGGCAGGGACCGGGAGGTGAGGCCCAACCACGCGGCCTGCAGTGTCTCCTGGCTGGCTGGGCACTTCAGCAGGGAAGCTTCATGCGCAGGCCCCTGCCAGGATCTGGCACCCCATCCACCTGGGGCCAGGCAGTCACTGTGTAGGCGTCCCCCACCCCTCCCTGGGGAAGCGGCTCTCTGGTCCCCCCTGGCATGGAGGGAGAGGTCAACACAGCCTTGCTGGCCACAGCTGACCTGCCCTGCCCAGCCCGCTGCCCACCCAGAACCTGGAAAGGCCCCAGGTCCACCTCTGCCTGCCCCTACCGGTGCTAAATTTGGTTTTCACAAGTTTCCCTGGGGACTGAGTGGGCACCGAGCACCAAGCAGGCCCCTTGGGACTCGGTCTAGACTTAGTGCAGACACTCGAGGGACCCAGGCTTCTTCCTAGGGCTCCTAATGACCGCCAGATCCCAGAGAGGGCTTCGCTCCCAGGAGAGGCAGGTGCTCTCAACCTCATGTGGCTGGTTCTCATCACATTATTATAGGTGAACACAAAGGCAGGTAAGTCACAGGCCCACCAGACCCTGTGAACACCCCAGCCCCACCCTCAGCGTTGTGGTCATGGCCCCCACACCCTTAGGCCCTAGGACAGGGCAGTGCAACCTAGTAGCCTGTTTAGGGGAGGAAATGGGCAGACAGGGCCTGAGACTCTGCCGTCGTCACACAGCTGGCAAGGGTGGGAGGGACAGAGCTGGGCTGGGACCAGGAGCTCCGACCACTGCCCTGTGCAGCCCCCCAGGAAGGGCCAAGCCTTTAAATGAATGAAATGGAGCCCTGGCCAGATAGCTCTGCTGGTTAGAGCGTCGTCCTGATACGACAAGGTTGTGGGTTCGATCCCTGGTCAGGGCACATACATTCACGCAACCAACGATGTGTGAATAAGTAGAACCACAAATCTGTGTTTCCCCTTCCTCTCTAAGATCAACTAAAAACAACAACTGAATCGGAGCCCCTCCACCTCTCGGGGCCCTGGGGTTGGGAACGTAGGAGGCTGCCTGGTCCAGGCCCTACGGTGCTTTGCTTAATAGGATCCCAGCTCCCCCCTGGGTGAGCCCACTGTCTGGTGATCCAGGACTGGCCTGGTGGGCGGACAGGTGCTGACCTAGTTAACTCCTCACAGCTGGCTATCTTGGCTCCAGAAGGTGGCAAAGGCCACAGGCCAGCAGGAACAGAGCTGCTCCTGCCCCTGCTGGCCTCTCCTGACAGCTCCCCTAGGGAAAAGATGCCTGCGACCCTGAGGGGGAAGGGCCACAGCCTTCCTCTGGGAAGCCCCCTTTGGCTGGCAGCCTGGCCTGCCTGCCCAGCCCTTCTTCCCAGCCCCCTGGGCCCGCCTGACCTGGGAAAAGCAGGCACTACTTTCATGGGGGGAGGGAAGAGGCACAAACTGGTGCAGCCCGAGTCTAAGCCTTCTTGAGACCCCCGAGCCCAAGCTGCACCCCAGCAACACTGCAGATCTGACCCAGACGCTCGCAGCAGCTCCGTCCGGGCACCATCCAGGGACGCCCACGACGTGGCTCCCCATGTGATGCTGAGGGTGCTGAGGGTGACACACCATGGGCACCCAGGGCTCTGGTGTAGCGGACAACTAGGGAGCAAGTCCCCACAAAGGTCAGGGCCCGGGGTCCCTGGAGGGGAGGAATTTGGGGCAGACTTCTGGGGACTTATCAAGTTCTAACTCCTACCCAGCAAGAGGGATGCAGGAGCGCTTTGCTGATGAAGCATCGTGTCATGTGCACCTTGCCCTGTCAGGCATTATTATATTTCAAAACTGTAAGTCAAAAGGAACAGATAAAACAACTTAGCAGGTGATTTCCAGAACTGCCTGGACCCTGGGCCTACTCACAGGCCTCTCCCTGCCTGGGAACCTGGCATCCTGGGGCGTCAGCACAGCCTGCATCCCACCTTCCTCAGGCTACCTAAGTCACAATGCCCATCACAAGAACCAGGGGTCTGAAGAGAGCAAGGCCAAGGGTTGGGACTGTCCTGAAGGCCCCGGAGTAAGGCAGGACACTCCCCTCAACCCAGGTCCATAACTCACAGGTACAGCTGGCTCTGCCTGCTGGCAGGGGTGAGTGAGTCACGTCCAGCTGTGGGAACCAGCCAAACTGACGGTGTGCTGGCCTCAGGAGTGGGAGGGGCCACTGTTGGCTAGGCCCATGGCCATCACCCCTCCTCTCAGGGCTGGTCCTGGCTGCAGAGCCCTACACCCCAATTTCTGCAATGGTCACTCTCCCTGGGCCAGAGTGCATCCAGACACGGCACCGAACACCACGGTGAGACCACCCTTCATGGAAGGCCAGAGACTCCAGCTACCTCCCCACAGGCCTGGGGACCTGAGAACAGAGCACAGTCCAAGGGGCCCAGCTCCGGCACTCTCATCACAAATGTTCCTATTCTGTAAGGCCAACAAAACCACCACAACAGACAAAAAAACAACCTGGAGAATACCTGCCACCTAAAACGAAAGGGCTTTCCTTAATATGTAAAAAGCTTCTACAAGTCAATAAAATTCACAGCACTCATTATATAGAGGGCACAGATCTCACATGGACTCAGGCTGTCATCACAACCACCCTACAAGGCAGGTGTCTACTCAAGTGTCTACCACGTCACAGGTGACACTGCAGCATCAAGAGACCGAGTACCTTGCCCCAGGTCACACAGGTAAACGGGGGAGCTGGGCTCAGGGAAAGGCAGTGGGGCTCAGGGCCCACGCCACCCGCCTCAGTGAAAAAGCCGGAGGGCAGGCAGTAGCCCTGACACTGACACGCCATGGGGAGAGACGCTGAGCTCACTCAGTGCATGAAAACAAAACCTTAAGAGGCGCATCTTCCACCCCTCCGACAGGCCGAGAGGAACGTCTATAACCAAGCTGGCAGGGACGAGGGGAGACAGTCCCTCCAGCGGGCAGCACCGCTGCGTGTCCAAGGTCTGGCCTCTGTGGACCACAATTTGGCAACTGCCCCAAACTAAAAGCGCATATCCCTCTTACCCAGGAAATCGACTTCTAGGAATCTACCCAGCAGATGCACACACAGCGGAGGCAAGTGCAAGGATGGTCAGCCACTGACCATCTGCTGATGAGCCAGAATCACCTCACGTCCCACGGGTGAGGGACTGGCGAGGTCAGCGACGGGAGAGGGGGCTATGGGCGGCCACAAAACTGCCATAACAACAGTTAGCACTCACGCAGTGTTTACTGTGACCGGTTTCAACCAAGCAACTCCGTGGTCTCTGTCTTGAAGGGAGAGATGGAGGCACAGAGAGGCTGAGACAGTAGGCCAAGGACACAATGCTAGATTAAGTGGAAGAGCCAGGACCAGAACTAGGTCTGGGCTCTGAACCACTGGGTTTAGAGGCGTCAACCTCACAGAAGGAACCCAGGGGTCGCTTTCTTGGGAGGAGAGGGGTATAATTTATCCCATATGGATTAAAACGGTTATGTGGAGTGACAGGCACCCTCTCCAAGATGCAGGACAGAGGTGGAGGTACCGTGGGGAAGGGGGCAGGTCAGAGTGTCTGCTGTGCCCACGCTGCCCTGCCGAGGCCCAGAAACAGCTAACATGGCTGTGGTCCCTCTGGGGGAGACGGGCTCCATCGGGACAGGGACAGGAGAGTTACCTTTCCCCACATCCCGTTTCACACTGTTCCTTTGTTCCTTACCCTTTTTTTTTAACCTATTTTTAAAAGACTTTTTTTTTTCCTGGGTCCCAGACAGGAGCCTAAGGGCCCGGGGAACCCCCCCCATCCTGGGGGGACAGCACCGAGCCTCAGCAGAGGAAAGAGGCCACGCTGGCCTCCAAGCACTTCCTCTGTGGAGGAAGCGGCAGAGCTGCCAACCCTGGAGGAAGTGGCACTGCCCACAACCAGGTGTGTGGCCCAGCGGGATGGGGAAGGGGGGAGGGGGACCAGGAGGAGAGGACAGGGAAGGGAAGGAGGGTACAGAGGAGGAAAGGGCCAATCTCTTGGCCCCAGGACATAGCGTCTCTATGGGGGCTGCCAGAGACTCACTGTCACACTAGACCTGAGCCCTCCCCATGTCACCTCATGCCACGCCACAGCCCCCAAGGCCACAGCCCAACTCTGAAGGGGGAGGAGAGAGCAGGGAAGGAGGGAGGAGGCCACCAAAACACAGACAGCCAGGCCGGGAACTTCCCCTCGGCCAGGGGCTGGTCCCGTGGCCTCAGTAAACAGGTTTCAAAACCATTAGTCAGCACTTTGGCCGGCAGATCTGCCGCCTCAGGTTCCCAAGGCCCCCAGCTAGACATCTAGGGTCCTGGATCCCCTGCTGAGGCCGGGCCCTCACCGCCAGGCCCCGTGGACCGTGGGGGAACCTGGCTGTGGCCTCCTGGGCCAGCTAGGTCTGAGGTGGCCTCATCAACCAGGCAACTGCCTCCCTCCTGCCCTGGGTGGCTGGCCCCAACTGCCAGCAAGAAGGAATCTCCGGTGGCCCCTCCCTTCCCCCAGTCTGACGCGGAGAGAGACTGGCCAATGCTGGGGCCTGGAGCAATGTCAACAAACAAGGGGCCTGCCCAGACAGGTGGGCCAGGCCAGCAGGATTACCAGGCAGGGCCCCGGCCGGTGACAGGACTCCAGGTCAGGGCCACCAGGTCAGAGCTGAGGGCCGAGCCATAGCCAGGCCTCACTTGGCCCCGGTAACCGTGATCTGCTGCCGGGTGCCTGTGGCCCCAGCACCCTCTCCCCGGTCAGGCAGGCAGCCCGGGAAGGTGGGCACCCTCCCAGCCCTGCCAGGGGAAGCTGGGCTGCAGGACCCGGTCTCCAGGGTCCCCATCAGGCCAGATGGGGTGGCCCAGCTCCTTCCCCCAACACCAGTCGCTGGCCTAGAGCCTTCCACCACTGACCAGGGTCTCCAGGGCTTGGCTGGCCTGGGACCCAAGCTGGCGGGTGGGGGGGGCGCCCTGGGACCCTAACGCTCCGCCTCCCCCCCGGGCCCCCGGCGCGGCGGGACCGGGCTTACCTGGAAGTCGTACAGAGCCACGATGTTTTCATGTTTCAGCTCCTAGGACAGAAACCCAAGTTCGCTGGAGCCGCAGCCGCGGCGCGCCCGGCGCCCGCCTCGCCCCCCGGCGCGGGCTCGCTCACCTTGAGGATCTTGATTTCCTTCCCCAGCAGCGTCTGCGACTTGGCGAGGTTCTTCTTGTTGATGCACTTGACCGCGACCTCCAGGTCGTGCTTCTGAAACCCAGCGGGGTGTTTCTCAGAAGCGGGGACCCGCTGAGGCCGCCCCCGGCCCCGGGGAGCCCCGCGCGAGCCCGGGAGGGAGGGCGCCCGGGACGCGGAGTGGGCATGGGGGTCCGGGGGTGCGGGGGTCCGGGGGGTGCGGGGCTCCAGGGGGTGTGGGGATCCCGGGGGTGTGGGGGTCCCGGGGTGGGGGGGTCCCGGGCGGGGGGCGGGCGAGGCCGGGACGCCCGCCGCCTCACCTCCCGGTGGCGCCCCTTGAAGACCACCGCGAAGGCGCCGTGCCCGATCAGGTCCTTGCGCGAGAACTCGAACTTGCCCACGGCCTCCATGCCGCCGCGGCCGGGCTCCATGGCGCGGGCGGCGGGCTCAGGCGGCGCGGGCCGGGGGCAGCGGGCCGGGGGCGCGCGCCATCGGGCAGGCCAGGCCCGCGCCCGGCCGCCCGCCGATCCGGACCCCGCTCCCCCCGCCCCGGTGCTGGCTCGGTCTCCGCAGCGGCTCCGACGAGGCCCGCGGCCCGGTTCCGACGGCGGCGACGGCTCCGACTCCGGCCCCGGCGGGGAAACAAAAGAGCCGCGGCCGCAGGGCCCCGAGCTCAGACGCCCGCGCACGCGCACTGGGCGCCGGGGGGGTGGGGCGGGGCGGGGCCTGGGCGGGGCCTGCCGGGCGGCCGTTGGCTTAGTGGGTGGCGGGGCTGGAGACGGGGCGGGGCCTGGTGGGGCGGAGGGGCGGGGCCTGGTTAGGCGGGGCGGGGCGAGCTGGAAGGCATCTAGGCGGTGGCTCGGCGGGGGCGGGGCCTATCGAGGGGCGGGGCCTGCTAGACGGGGCGGGGCGAGCTGGAAGCCATCTAGGCGGTGGCTCGGCGGGGGCGGGGCCTATCGAGGGGCGGGGCCTGGCTAGACGGGGCGGGGCGAGCTGGAAGGCATCTAGGCTGGCGGCGGCTGGGGCGGGGGCGGGGCCTAGCCCGAGGGGCGGGGCCTGTCGGGGCGGGGCAGCCGGTGGGGGCGGGGCCGGGGCAGTCGGGAGCTAGGCCCTGTGTCACTCAGCCGATGCACATTTGCCACCGTGATGCCTGGGACGTGGCGTTTGTACCGCAGGGCTGGGGACTGGATAGAATAAGTTTTTAGGGAGAGAACAGCTGCGTTAGAGGTTATGCGTCTAAATTGTATTCTGTAGTAACCAGCTGTCGGCCAAATTGCACCAAAAGCTAGGAAATAGCCCCCAAACCCGTCAAAGAGGACGGGTGAGATAAATCACGGTGCATCCTTCCCGTGGAATGACACACAGCAGACTTAGATAAATGTCTCCAAAGTTTATTGTTAAATGAATGCAAGATGCACAGCAGTGAGCTGGGCTACTATTGTCATTTAGAAAGTCCCTGGATCCTAGACAACAGAATGGTGATGACCAGAGGGCAAGTGTGAAGGGGGCGAGAGAAGAGGGGGCAGGGGGACAAATGATGGTGGAAGGAACTTGACTTGGGGGGTGAACACACAATACGATACACAGACGATGTGTTATGGAATTGTATACCGGAAACCTCTGTGATTTTACCAACCAATGTAGCTCTTTATATATTCTGGATAGTCACTGCCTGTTTTGGTAAATAAAGTTTTACTGAAACCCAGCCGTGCTCACTTGCTGATTGGCTGCCTGCGGCTGCCTTCCAGATGCACCTGTGAGCCGTGGCTACGGTGGCTGCATGGCCAGCAAAGTCGTGTTTGCCGCCTGGCCCTTTACAGAGCAAGTTTGCTCCCTTTGCCTGAATTATAAAGAAATCCTTTGGCGAGGGGGGGGGCTATGAAATGATACTCCAATGTGACAATGAAAGACCCTGCTGTTTTATTATGTACAAGTTCTGAATCATTTTTCCAAATAGCAGCTGTGGTCACAAGCAAAACCCTAGAATGTCCTTGGGACCCTCTCCAGCACCCCAGCCCACAATGCTCAGAGGTGGCCCGGTCCTCAAATGTGACTGAAACTCTCCTGGTGGGACATTGGCCTGGGGAGAGAGGGTCCCCTCCTGCAGCCCCTGAGGGCTGAGTGGATGGATCCCCTCCCGGCACAGGGTGGAGCCCTGTGTAGTCACCAAGGACCTCTGAGCTTCAGTTATCTCACCTGGAACTTGGGAGAGATAGTAAGAGGATTAAGTGGAACAATGTAGCCCGGTGGACTTCTTCAGGAGTTCTCCAAAATGACAAGGCGACTCCCTGGCCCTCAGGGATCCTATTCCAGGAAGGTCCTTGTCCTCCGGGAGGGGACTCCAGGCAGAGCTTCTCAGGGCGTGGGGCAGATCTCAGGAGCTTCAGACTTTGTTTAAACAAAACAGGGCAGCCCACTTTTACCCTGCAGCCACTGTTGGTTCTGAGCTCTGGGAGGGGCAGGATGGGACTCTGCCTCCAGGCTCCCAAAAGGTTGCTCAATCCTTGGTGGCCTCGGGCCCCACCCACCCTGGCCTGGCAACCCGCCCCTTTCAGCCCCAAGCTCAGAGATAGACTACATCTGTGTCCCCCAACGCATGGAGCATACCCCGCCTATGACCCAGCAATCCCACTCCTACTCCTACATATTTACCTATAGTCATGGACACCAGGAAATGTTCATTGCACAGTGGGGAGCCGGAAACAGACGTCCATCGCTAGGTGATGGAGAAACAAGCCTCTTGTCCCTGCAACAGGGCAGATGAACCTGAAAACCCTTTATGCAAAGTGGAAGAAGGCCCCGCTGCAGATTCCACTTAACATCAGAAACCCCTTTCCCGGTTGGCAGCCTGGGGTGGGGGGGTCTACTGGGGAAGGACAGGAGGGGACTTTGGGGATGACCGAAATGCTCTACAGTGATTGGGGAGGGGTGGAGACATGGCTTGTTACAGTTGTCAGACTCTCTGAGCTGTACTCTTAAAATGTGTGTGGTTAATGCGTGTGAATTACACCTCAATAAAGAATCTCTGGCACATGCCAAGGCGTGTGCAAGCCTGGGAACTTTCTGCAAAGTGAAAGAAGCCAGACAGAAAAGGCCACACAGCGTGCAATCCCATCCACGCCAGGCACATCCACAGCAAGCGGATTGGTGGTCGGCAGGGACTGTGGGGAGAGGGATGGGGAGTGACTGCTTATGGGTGTGGGGTCTGGCCAAACTGGTTCCTGCAGAAGTCATCCACCGAGTGACCAAGGCCCCTGCACCTTGCTGCGTGGGTGGCTCAGCCTGACACGGACAGTAAGCTGCCTGACGATGGATGATGGTTGACAGGCAGTCACGAGCCTCTTTCGCAGGACAGCCTAAAGGAATGTAGCAGCCACTGCCGGGCTTGGTCACCCCAGGGCCAGGGACAGGGACCAGGGCCTGGGGCTTCCTCAGAGTTCCTCGGGTGCTCCTTCCAGTCCCTGGGCCCCAACTCCAGAATCCTGGGATATCCTGCTCTCCCGGCCTGGCAAACCTGTTCTCCCTCTAGTCCTTCCTGTCCCAAGTGGCACTCAGGTGTGTCTCCGATGAGGATGGCACCCCTGTCTTCCTCCTCACCGCCATCAGCTTTCCTCCCGCGCCCACAGTTCCATCTGCCAGCCGCCCCCGGTCCAGGCCACCACTGCCTGGTGCCGGGACACTCCTGTATCAGCCGTGCTCCTCAGGGCAGCTCGGTCGTCTTCCTCTCCAGCGCCCTTCATCCCGCCCTGCTCGGCCTGCCCCCGCCACAGGGACTTTGCACAGACCGGCTCTTTGTGAAAACGCTGGTTTCAGCTCCAAACTCGCCTCCTTGAGGGCTTCGTGCGACCACTGTTCCATCTAAAGGAGCCCCTCCCCTCCCGGTCACTAATGATAGGGGACTAGGGACCGAGGAGTGAATTTGACTGACAGTTACATCCTTTGTGTTCTGTGACCTCCAACTGAAATTTACATTCACCCCTCTCCAGGGTGGTCGAGATTAACCCCACTCAAAACGATTCAGATTCCTTGGCAGCACCCCCCCCCCCCCCCCCCCCCCCCGTTTCTTTCCTTCATGACTTACTGCTGGGACTCTAGCTCCCCCCGTAGTGTGGAAGCTCCAGGACACATCTGTTGTCACCCAAAAGGGACGGAGGAGACCTTCAACACATTCATATTCTTTTTTTAAAAATATGTCTTTATTGATTTCAGAGAGGAAGAGAGAGCACATCAATGATGAGAGAGCCATTGCTTGGCTGCCTCCTGCACGGCCCCTGTAACCCTGTGCCCTGACCGGGAATCGAACCTCCATCCCCTGGATCCTAGGTCAATGCCCAACCACTGAGCCAAGTCAGCTGGCCTAGTATTATTTCTTTAGTAAAAGGGTTATCTTTGTCTTCAACCCACCCAGTCCATTGTTTCTGTGCCTCTAGGCTAACACACCTTTGGAATTAGTGTGACCACCCTCAAGAGAGCTCATAATCTTGTTAACTGTCCTGTAATCAAGTCCCTGCCTCGCTTTCTCCCACCTCCTGGTAAACCTTCCTGATGTCCCCTCCTTAATTCCAAATGCACAAAAGAAACGGCAAACTGCTTTTCCGGGACCTTTGAGAATTTGCTTCCTGGCAACTGTCCTCAGTTTTGGCTCAGAGGAACGCTTGTAAAAATTCTCCGCAGGTCTGGAGGTTTCTATGTCCACGCTCCTGATGACTCACTGTTGGCACAGCTCTAACCACAAGGAGGGGGAAAGTCCGTGCCCACCCCACCGAGGGCCCAGAGGCTGGAAATACTCTGGTAGGATTATGGCCCCATTTTACAGATGAAAAAAAATTCAAAAGGGATACGAGGAAGGTGCCCAAGGCCTCACACCTGATCATTGGAAAGGCAGGGAGAGTTGCCCGGACAAGGCCCACTTTGATGACGGAGGCCAGGCATGAGGATGGCGATGGTTGAGGTGGGTGGAGCTGCTCTGAGAGGCTGAGCTCCACCCCATGACACAGGGCAGAAGAGTCCTGTCCCTCAGTCTCAGGAGACTGGAATCTTCCCCTGACACTTGCTTCCTAGACTGGAGGCTCCCCAAGTCCCCTTGCAGTTGGCCAGGACACAGACCAGGAGCCACGAGGCTCATCTGAGCCCCAGCTCTGCCCAGGGCCACCGAGGGTACCTCATTCCCCCAGCCTGTTTTCTCCCCCGAAATGGACACGGGGAGGGGGGCTAACGTCTAGAGGTTCTGAATGCAACTGAGCATAAGCTGTTATCAGCTTAAAATACACCTTTATAACTACGTCCCAAAGTAACCATATAAAAACACAGTTACACACACATGAAGACATCACAGCACATTAGCGCTTAAAAAAATGAACAAACCCAAGGTAGACAGGGAGAGGAAAAGAGAGCTCGAGACGGACAGTAAGGTGAACCAAATGCCAAGAGCCAACCCTTCCCAGTCCGTCGTCATTACTGCGCGTGACTGGGCCGCAGAGTCACGCGGCGGAACATTACTCAGCCGTGAAAAGGAATGGAGCTCTGATTCACGCTGCAACACGGACAAGCCTGGGCACGACATAAAACTAGCCAGACACCAAAGGACCAGGACTGTGAGGTTCCCTCCGGGATGAGGTACTAGGAGAAGCCGCCGCTCAGAGAGCAAAAGTGGATTGGGGCAGGGCCGGGGGAAGGCTCAGGGCAGGAGTTTCCTTTCCGGGTGACCAACACGTTCTGAAACTAGATGGACGCCGTGGTTGCGGGACACTGAATGTGCTCAGTGTCACTAATGGTGAATTTCGTGTTATGTGTATTTTACCCCAGGACAATTGTTAAAAAGGGATGAGTGGCCCGGCCTGCGTGGCTCAGCGGCTGAGCATCGCGACCTAGGATCCAGGAGACCTCGGTTCGATTCCCGGTCAGGGCACAGGCCCGGGGTGCGGGCTCGATCCCCAGTCGGGGGCGTGCAGGAGGCAGCCGATCAATGACTCTCATCATGGATGTTTCCATCTCTCTCCCCCCTCCCTTCCTCTCTCTGAAATCAATAAAGATATATTTTTTTTAAAAAAAGGTATGAATGGAAACTGAACACGAGGAAAAGGGAAGTCAAGCCTGCACCTGGACACCTGGACTGGGAGGCGGCTCCTGGCAGCACCCTAACTGCGGTGTGGCCTGAGGTGCGGGAGGGCCAGGCTCAGAACGAAACAGACCCTCGGATTCCCCCCAGCGCTGCCCCTGGTACATAGCTGCCTGTTCTCACCCGGAGGGACACCTGGCCTGGCGCCTTCCCAGGAACGGTCAGGATGCCCATCCCCACGTAAGAGGTGCCTCTGACGGCTGCCCTCCGTCCCCCTCCCAGTCCCCAAGCCCAGAGCTGCCCCCTCTCCTCCCCTTTGCCCCACAGACAGTAACTCAGGAAGGTGCAGCAGCCGCAGGCCCCTAGGTTCAAATCCCAGCCCCACCTGTTGGAGCGCTGTGACCTGGGCTGGCTGCCCCCACCTTTGGCCTCTTTCTGTTTCTCAACAGAAAACAAGTTGGCACTGGCCTGAGGCCTTTTGCTCTGAATGTTACCTCTGCCTGGAACACCCTCCCAGGCCTTCCAGCTCTCGGTTCCTCCCATTCATTATGCAGGTCTTAGCTCAAGTGTCATACCTCCTCCAAGAAGCCCTCCAGGACTACCCCGTCTAAAGCGCCTACGACCCACTTTTACCCAAGTCACTGCTCTTGTCACCATCTAAGGACTGATGGTGACGCTGACTTGCTCACCCCTCTCTTCTGCCTCTGGAATGAGAGGTCATGACGTTCTGATGGCGTCTCCAAGCCCCTGAGGCCCCAGGAGAGCTGAGTGCTCCATCAGCCTGGGGTCCAAGGGCACAGTGCCCGTGGTGCACCTGGGACCTGCTCTGGGGCCCTGATGGTCGTGGGCGGTGCAGGTCCCAGAGCCAACCTGCCCTGGCCTCCTGATGACACTTCCGAGTCACCAGTATTCCCGGCTTTTCCCTGCACGGATTTTTGCAACACCCTGTGTCATTGATAACACGTGTGCAGGCCGTCAAGCCCAGATCCACCCGTGGAAAGCGCCCCATTAACTTACGTGCCACCGGGAAGAACAAAGCACTGTGGGTTGAACCCTGACCTTGCATCAGTTTTAGGACACATCCCAATTTCACGAGAAAACACGCTCACGGAGGACTCAGTGGAATACAGTCATCACACCAGCAAAGCCCGAGTCGCACCTGTGCCCCAGGTACACTCACGCCTCAGGTGGAGGCGCTCATTTAATCTGACCGTGGCAGGTGCAGGCGCGTTCACCCCCAGTTCACAGAGGGAGCTCTGGGGGAGCATCAGCTTCTCACACCCACAGGGCGGTGAGGGGGGAAAGCAAAACTCAGAGATGGGAAGCGACTTGCTGGGCACCACACAGCAATACAGGAAGAAACGGAGCAAAGGCCCCAGGTGGCTCAAAAGGGAGCTGGGCCCTTCCTGATTTAGCTCCGTGGTTAGAGCGTCGGCCTGCGGACTGAAGGGTCTTGGGTTCGATTCTGGTCAAGGGCATGTGTCTAAGTTGCAGACTCCATCCCTGGCCCTGGACGGGGCGTATGCAGGAGGCAACCAATCGATGTGTCTCTCTCACATCGATGTTTCTCTCTCTCTCCCCCACTCTCTCTGAAAAGCAATGCAAAAAATATCCTTGGGTGAAGATTAAAAATAAAAAATAAAATAAATTTTAAAAAATAATAATAAAGGGAGCCTTGGAGGGGGCAGCTGGAGGGGGTGGGGGTGGGGGTGGGTTGAGCCTCCGGAAGGGCAGAGTCCAGGGTGGCCGGGGATTGCATCAGGGTCCTTGCTGCCGCGGCCTGGCCGGTGGCCTGGCACGCCTGGGCCTTCCTGGGGTGATGCAACCCTGGCAGACGGCCACCTCCCCCGTTGTGACGAGAGTGGGCCCAGGACTCCAGATTCCAGAAAAGCGTCTCAAGACAACTCCCAGCTCTGGCTGCCCGAGATGACCCCCAGGGGCTCCGTTCCCTGTGGAACCCCCAGGCCCCTGGTTCCCGCAATTGCCCTTCTATGTGCCTGTGGGTCCCGGCATGGGCTGAGACAGGTGTCACAATGAACAGATGCTCCCGTGTGCCCGTCTGCCATCTGCTCCTGGGAAGGTGGCGGGAAGGGTGAGGTTTGGTGCGGCGAAGTCCTACCAGCCCGTGTGTCAGGGCTGAAGGTCTGTGTCCCTCAAGGTTCCATGTCGAAGCCCCAGCCAGTGGGAGGGTGTTCGGAGGTGAGGGCTTTGGGAGATGATTAAGTTTAGGTGAAGTTACGAGGGTCCGGACTCCCAATGGAATTAGTGTCCTTATGAGAAGAGACCAGAACCTTCTCTGCCACCTGAGGACGTGGGACGGAGGCGTCTGCCATCAGGGAAGCAGCCCTCCCCAGGGAGGAGCCAGCCAGCACCTCGACCTTGGGCTCTCAGCCTCCAGAACTGGGGGTCGGTCTGTCTGAGCTCCCCCAGTCTGCAGCGTTTGTTAGAGTCCCCTGATCTAAGGCCAGGGCCTCAGCTTCCCCGCCTGTTAAATATGTACTGGCCCCCCAGCTCACCCGTGGTGACGTTCTGTAAATGTGACACACACACACGGGGACATGTGTGTTTGCTCACAAGGCCGAGTCACGCTCGGGTCAGCCAGCGACTGTGCCCGGTGTGTGCCGAGTGGGCCTCCACGGCGACCTCGCCTGGGGCCCTGGCCCTCCCTGCTGTGGCGTGTCCTCCGACCTCCTTCCAGGGGATCTCTCTGGGTCTGTCACCATGGCTGCGGGGTCCCCCAAGGGCTCACAGCTTCTCCAGGTCGAGCCAGCAGCACAGCAGGGGATAAAAACAGACTTTGGCTGAAAACCCACCATTTCACATGAAATCTCCAGGAGTTTCAAGGGTGACTCACCTAACAGCAAACCTCTCTGTGACGTTCCTGACAAAGATGCAGAACCGGAACCTATCTGAGGACACTTCAGGCCGCGGACACTGAGGGGAGTCTACAGGACAGCCAACCTGCGGCCTTCAGACCTTCCCAAGCGCCAAGGTCATGAGGTCACGGGAAGGCCGAGGAGCCGTGCCAGGTCGCAGGGAACAAAGCCACGGGCAGGTGAGTGCACCTGCGATGCCAGGTTGGTTCGTCAACAGAGGGTATTGGGACAAGTGCAGAAGCCTGACTGGGGTTTGACGAGTCACGTTATTTCTTGATTTGACCTTGGGACAAAGTCCTGGTGCGCAGGAAATGCACAGGGACGTGCGGGGGGGTTGGCACTGTGTTCCCAAATGATTAGGTTAAAAAAAAAGGTTCTTGTACTCTGCCTGCAACTCCTCTGTAAATGTGAGATTATTTACAAATTTTAAAATATACACGTAGCCCTAGCCGGTGTTGCTCAGTGGTTGCGCATCGACCCACGGACCAAGGGTTCACGGGTTCGATTCCCAATCAGGGCACATGGCTGGGTTGCTTTCAGCTCGATCTCCACTAAGAGGCAGCTGATCAATGACTCTCTCATCATTGATGTTCCTCTCTCCCTCTCCCTTCCTCTCTGAAATCAACAAAAACGTATTTTAAAAAAAAAGACGGGGGAAGGAGAGTATCCTGTGGGTTAGTTCGGGGGCCCAGGCGGAAACTGCCGACGTCATTGCTGACTCGTCCCTCCCGGACCCCACACGAGGTCACCAACTCTGTGCCTACGGTTCATGTCCTCACACAAGACAGGACTGGTGGGAAAGTTTTATCAGTGTTTGGCTTTAACACAGTAGAAAGACCACCCCCCACCGTGACAGCCGGGCTTCTCACAGGCCTGCGCCCTGGTCTGCTCTGCCCCCAACCTCTCGGGGGCCTTTCCCCAAATGCACGGGCTCCCTCTGCAGAGGGAGTGGGGCCAAGCTGGGGGAGTGGGCGGCAGGGCATCCTAAATGAGTGGGGAGGGACCCCCAGTGCTCCTGGTCTAGTGACAGGCAGACGCCTCTCCCGTCTCCAGGGACCAGGTGGCAGACAGATGGACGTGGGACGTGGCACGTGGCCTGGCGCCAGGCACCCCGGGTTCTGCCTCTGCTACCTGGGCGCCAGGTGTTGGGCACCCTCCCAAGGGGTAGGGCTGCTCCTGCCCCTGCCTTGGGCTAGTGGGGAAATTTAGTGATAACTTCCTGTGACCAGGGCGTGAACTCAGTGCCCTACAGCATCTTATAAGCCACCTCCACCCCCCACCCCAGCAGGGCTGCAATTCCCAGCGGAAGGACACCTGCTCAGCAGGCCCACCTGCTCCAAGGTCTGCACCTGCTGCTCCTGCCTCAGCCCCGCCCCTTCATGCAGGACCAGCTCCTCCTCCCTGCTTCTGCTCAGGTGGCCTTCCAGGAACCCCCAAAGCAGTTTATGTCACTCTCCAGGTGGGGGCTCCCGCCGTGAACCAGCCCCCGGAAGTTCTCTGAGCTCACCTGACAGCGTCAGTGACTAGTCTCTTCCTAACTGGACCCCACATTCACTCTGGGTGTTAGGAAGCCCCTCCCGGCCCAGTTCACACCCCCGAGGAACACTAGTGAATGGCTCCCTGCTGGGCTCCTGACCAAAGGGCTGGGCTCTCCTGCCCCTCTGGGTGGGAGGGAGGCTGCCATCCTGGACATCCTGTGGGCGGCAGGCTGGGTTGGCAGCCGCACCCCAGGTGCCTCCCGAGGACCGGAGACGTCTCGCTTGGCATGTCCCGCACACACAGGCAGGTCCTCCATCAGTGGGTTTTGTCAAACGTGCCAGAGCATTGGATCTGAGACCTGATGGGGCCTCGGGCTGCGAGCAGGAGGTTCATTTCCTGAGCCGGCCTCCACTTGCCCATCTGTGAAATGGGAGTAATGACCCTGGGGACACGGAACCGGCAAGGAAGTGCTGGAGAGAACGGTGCTGGTGAAAGGAGAGGGGGAAGTGACCACTGTGAGGCCCTTCCTGGAAGCCCCCGCCACCTGAGTGCAGGTGGGTCTGGGGTCCAGGCCTAGAGGGCAACCACCCACACGGCCCCTGCCTGGGGGCATCAGGGAGCTGAGCCTGAGCAGCTGGGCAGCAAAGACGTCGTGTTTGTCTGTAGGCATCACGAGGAGTCCAGTGGTGGCCTCAGCGTGGGGGGCTCCTCTGAGTGTTGGGGGCTGCCCTGAGCAAGGCAGTGGCAGGCCCTCTGGGATGGGGGGCAAAAGCCCCCATGGGTGGGCAGAAGCACCAGGGACCGTGGGCAGTGTGGACGCGATGAGGGTGGTGGTGCTGACCGGGCTGCGCTCTCCAGGCCCGAGTGAGGCCCTGGCACCTCCTGTCCCGTCCATCAGTGGAGTTCTGTGTGACCCATCTCTGCTGGTAGGATGGACAGTCTCCCTGTCCCCACCCAGGGCTTGACGGCATCTCCCAGACTCCCAGCTGGCAGTCGGGCCAGGGCCAGTAGAGGCAAAAAAGCAAGGGGATGGTGCTCCTGTGTTCAGAAGTCAGTGCTGACCGGCCAAGGGCCCGTGCCCCGGGCCGCCTCTCTGCCAGGGAGACTGAAACGGGGGCTTTGTTCAGAGGCTGCAAGGCCGGGTCCCCAGGCCACATGCCCCCTCTTTGGGAGCTCTTGTTTTAGGTACTGGAGGGCGGGGGCACCAGTCCCTGCCCTGTGTGGCCCCTGGCTGTGACCCATCGTCCTGCCGCAGCGGCCATCAGAGCGCCAGGGCCCAGGCCGCTCTCCACAGGGTGCTCAGCGGCGGCAGCAGTGTGGCGGCCAGCAGCGGGCCTGAGGTCCCCGGGGGATGGGAGGCCAGGGAGCTGCAGGCGCACACCTGGTAGCCGTCCTCCGCATGGCTCCGGTCATGCTGTCCTGGTGGGGCGTGGGCCCCCGCCTCGCCCTCCGAGCCCTCGTGGTCGGCCTGCGCGTCTCTGCAGACCAGCCAGTCCCGGGCCGTGGACTGTGGGTACCCGGGGGCCACCGCCAGCTCGCTGTCCAGCACCTTCCAGTACTCCCTGCCACGGAAGAAGTAGGCAGCCCCTGGGGAGGAGAGGAAGGCAGCTGAGCTCCACACTGCAGTGGGTGGCATTAGGGCTGGTCAGGGGAGCAGGACTGACTGGTCTACAGGGTCAGCATCTCTGTCTCAGCCCCGGGCTGGAGCCTCACAGGCTGGGAAAGCTCAGGGAGCACCTGCAGGTAGAGGGATGGATGAGACACACTCGGGTTCCTTTCCTACTGAACACTATGGAGGGCCCACTACGTGCCAGGCTGCCCTAGGTGTTGGGGACGTAACTCTGAAAACCGACCAGAAAAACTTGTCCCCGTGAAGCTGCCCCTGTGGGCGCAGGGGGCAGGCCTGGGGGTCATGAGGGGACAGGGCGTGGCACCAAGGCAGCCACATCCAGGCAGGCAAGGGGACCCCTGGAAGGTCAGCAGCTCCTCCCAGCCACCCTCTCTCCATCCCGGCCTACAGGTGGGGAGACTGAGGCCGCACCCCGCCCTCGGGCCCGCACCCCGCCTGGCTCACCGTCCGACCAGCGCATGGCGTCGTCCAGAGTGCTGGGCACGCCCCTCCAAGGGGGGCTGCGGGCCGGGTGGCCTGGGTCCATGCGCCGGGTGTGTTCATCGTAGCACCAGTACAGCTGGTCCTTAAAGAAATAAGTCTTGTCATTGTGGGCCCAGGAGAAGGCGGCGTCGACGCCACCTGGCGGGAGACCGAAGTCGGAGACGGGCCGCGGGAATCCTTCCTCTACGTTAGTGTCCTTAAACACCCAGTATCTGTCTCCTGGGGAGAGAAAGAGCCAGCTGGCGCTCAGCCCACCCGCAGGCGGGGGCCCCAGCCCTTGCTTCTCCCCCATCACCCTCCCGAGGCGATCGTCCCTACCCCACAGTACCTACAGTCCTCATGAGTATTTACTGAGTAGCTCCGATGGGCCCGAGCACCCGTCCAGTGCCGGACAGACACCTGCCCTTCGAGTCCAGCTTCTTCCCACCTGTACTTTGTCTCCTGCATCCTAACCCCTCACTGGCTCCAGCCTCATCGCCCTCTGCACTCAGCAGGACCTTTCCTGCCCCAGGACCTTTACACAGGCCGTTCTGTCTGCCTGGAACACTGTTCCCTCAGGTCCACCTGGAATTAACTTCATCACTTGTGGCTGCTGATCGCGTGGCCCCCACAGAATGAGGGCTGGGGTCTTGTGTTTTGGCCCCTGGGTACCTGCAGCGCCTCACAGTGCGGGCCACAGAGTAAGTGCTCAGCAAACACGCACCGGTAGGTACACAAAAAACAGGCTAGTCTCCGCTCTGCGTGCGGAGCAAACCACAAGCTCCGCGGTCCTCAGAGCAGCCCGGCGGGGTGCCCACCTTTAAAGAAGACAATCTTGTGGTCGATGGTGCGCTCGTACACGGCGTCCACGCCGTCCAGGTGCAGCGGCAGGCCCCGCCAGAAGCGGTGCATCTGTGCTGGCTGCAGAGACACCAGGTGCCGATCTCGATTCAGTCGCCAGAAATACTTGCCTGCGGGATAGCCAGCGTGGCTGCAGGTGGCAGGCTGGGCCCAGGGCCCCCCTTCCACCCGGGCGCTGGACCCCGTGGGGGTTACCTTTGAAGAAGAAAGCCTCGCCGCGGATCTGAGCCACCGCATCGAAGTGTGTGCTGCACCTGTGAGGCACGTCCTTCCTGGGCCTGGGGACAGAGAGAGCCTGTGGGCAGGGCAGCCCCCATGCTGAGCCACGGCAGGAAAGTCCCCTCCACTGTGGGGCAGCCACTGCCACCCTGCCCACCCCATGCCCGGTCTGAATTCCTGACCCATAGAATCCTAAGCTTTTAATGGTCTGATGTTACGGGGCAGGGTGCTTGTTACGCACCTGTAGGTGACTGGGACAGAGGCCGGGAGGACCTCCCACATGTAAACTCAACACCTCTGCTCACCCAGGCTGGAGAGCAAGTGTCCCCCCACCAACGTCTGGGGGGAGTTTAAGGAACAGCGCACAGAATTGTGCTTTTCTCAGGACAGTCAGGAGCTCAGGACACCACCTGAGTCACTGCTGGGGGGGAGGAGATGCTGCAGAGGGGACAGGGGCTCACACTTACGGGGTGCTGGACCGGTTGTCAGGGGGTTCTGGCAGGAGGGGAGGCTCCTCAGGCTCTGCAGTGTCTGGCTGTGCAGTGGGGGACACGGACTCCCGCACGCCTGTGAAGACAGGGAGGCTGCATGGAACCCAGCTTGCCCGCCTCCCTCAAATCCCAGCACCCTTTCCGAAACTCCAGGGTGGACCCGAAGCTGCTACGCGGACAGGATACGTTTCCCACGTATCCCCAGAGTCCGGCACCAGCTACTGTGTGAGCAGGACAGGCCCAACTCCCAGCTGGAGCCAGCGACGAGTCCCGAGTCACAGGTGCCTCAACCCCCCCGAAACTCCAGTCCTGGGCACAGACCCCGAAAAACAGAAGACAGGTGTTCAAACAGAAACTCATGAGTGGGTGCTCAAGGGGGAACGGTTCCTAATTAGTGGCCAAAGGTGGGGACAACCCAGACGTCCCTCGGCGGGTGGACAGAGAGAGGAAATCATTCTGCCCTAAAAGGAATGAAGAGCTGACACCTGCCAGGACCCCGAAAACAGGTCCCTCCGTGAAAGGAGCGGACACGGAAGGCCACGAAATGCCCAGAACAGGCAAATTTATGGCGATGGACAGAGGTAGAGGGTGGCGGCTGGGGTGGCAGTGACCGCTGGTGGGGACGGGGTGGGGGCGCTCCTGGAACTAGAAGAGGTGGCGGCTGCACAGCCCTGTGGGCGTATAAACCTCGTCAGGTGGTGCAAGTTGAAACGGTAAACTTTACAATAAAATAACCCGGAGGGTGGTGGGTGCTGGGGAGGGGCGGCCTGGAGGGTGACGCCAGAGGCTGAGGTGAGGGCGACATTGGAAGTGGGGGGCGACATCAGAAGTGGGGGGCGAACAGGGGTTCACCCCTCCTGAGCCGACCCCCAGGTTGGCCTCCTTCCACTGCATTTCCCACGTGCGCCCAGCAGGGGGCGCCCTGCAGCCTGCCCTGGCCAGTCCCGGCTGCGGCCGCTACTAACCTCCTCACCTAGGGGGCGACCCAGCCTCAGCCTTCCCACCATTGCACACACGGGGCCCAGGGCACCATCACGCCGGCTGTCACGCCTGAGGCCACCTAGGGCTTGGACACGGAACTGTGCCCAGGGCGCTGGGCTCTGGGGCGAGGCTGGGTCCCCAGGCAACAGCACCGCGTGTGGACTCCACACACGTGCGGGCCAAGTGGGGCACCGGGACGCTGAATGTGCGGAGCGGACACAAGGAGAACTCAGCTCCTGTGGCTCTGTGCCCAGGGGGTCCCCAGCCTCTGTCCCCACTCTCGGGGTGCCCATGCCGGCTCTGTGGGGAGCACTCACCGTAGAGCTGCCAGACGCGCACGCGGTCCGCGTAGGGGAGCCCGTAGTGCAGCGGGTCGCCCACCGGGCCCTGGTAGTAGGGCTGCATGATAGAGCGTGTGGCCGCCACGTGGCTCAGGCCGATGGCGTGGCCAAACTCGTGCACAGCCACCGCGAACAGGTCCATACCGTGGGCATCTAGGGACACGGGGAACAGTGAGCCACGGGGATGGCTGCCAGGATGGGATGAGCTCGTGCGCACAGAACCGGGTGTTGTGGGGGTCAAGAGCCCGCTCTCTACAGGCCAGCTGGTAAATCCGCCAGGTCTGGTGGGCCATCCGGACCCTGGGTTACAGGGACTGTTGTGGGACTCCGGGGCCCGCAGGGTGAGGGCTCTCATGAGGCCAGTGTGTGGACTAACTCCATGTGGTCCCCTTCTCCCCACCCACATCCACACCCTGTACCACGTGGCTCCGCCCTGGTCCCTGCAACCTCTCTGGCCACTAGGACTTGGCAGGAGGGATGCCGTGCCCAGGCCTGCAGTAGCCTCACAGCTCCCACTCCCTTCTGGAAGGCGAGACCAGGACAAGGACAAGCCTGCTCTGCTCGGCCAGTCAGAGGACACGAGAGCCGTGTCACACCATCCCAGGCCTGCAAGCCCAGCCAGGCCCGGCCAGGCGGGGATCCCTGCCAGAGACACGGGGCGAAGTCGGCCTCAACTAGAACTGCCTGGCTGTTCTCGTGAGTGGACAGGTGTGCCCCGGGGTCTGGACGCCTCAGGAGGCCCTGTCGGTTTCTCCATCCTCACAGGGTCAGTGTGGCTCCCCGCAACGTCCCAGGGTCTGTTGGGGCCCCTGGGTTACGCAGGGTCCCCAGGGCTCCACCCGGATGCACCTGAGGACCGGAAGGTCCAGGCCTCGTCATCATCAAAGTGGGTGTCCCCTGCGGTGTGGTGGTCTCCGGGGAAGAAGGCGTGGGCCACGGTGCCGCCAGGGCCATCGAAGGGGTAGCGGTCGTTGTGGTCAGCCGTGGAGAAGTCGATCTGGATGTCGGCGGTGCTGCCCGCTACCTCGTGGAAGTTCAGGGGCGTGATGTCGCTCCAGACTTTCAAGGCGTAGTGCATGAGAGCACGCACTGTGTCTCGGCCCAGGGGCGAGTCCCGCGGGAACGTGCGGACCCTAGGGCAAGCGGGGTCAGAGCCGGGGGGAGGTCACCAGGACAGGCCAAGCGCCCCACCCCCGGCTCAGTGTGCTCCCTGGAACGTCCTTCCCCGGGGTTGGGACAAACCCCTGCGGTCTGAATCTGGGTGTGGGTGTTTTAGCAGCCCCACCGGACACTAAGACTGGGACAGGCCAGGGGAGCCCCGCCACCCACCTCCACGACAGGTTCCTCTTGTTCCACTTGGTTGGGGCTGGAGCCTGGCGCCTCCTCCGAGCTGGGGCAGCAGAGGGGAGGTCGGGCAGGGAACAGCGCGGGGTTTTCATCAGTGCCAGGGTGGCCTCGTCTGCAAGGGAGGCGGTGCCGGGGGTCAGGAGCCAGGCCCAGCTCACCCCCGCCTGGGGTCCCCAGCAGCCCTGAGGGCTGTGTCCCTGGCTCCTGCAGGAGATCTGGTGGGGATGGGGTCACTCAGAGCATTTACTAACTCATGGCAGGGCCATGACCGGTCGCAGGGGCCCCCCCGGGGACCAGTACTGCCAACTCTTCCCGCATTACATGTGTCTCCCCTTCAGAGGCCAGGGGACAGACGTGTCCCCATCAGCCAGCCCTAAAGAGGGTCTTTACAAAGTCTGAATTCATTGCCAACATGTAAAAAGTGGGGTGTTCACTAAACCTCCCTCCCCAGATTTCTGGTTTCTCTGGGGAAGCTGGGAGTTTGGGCAGCACATGGTGGGACTCCTTGGTCATGGTCCAGGAACAGCAGGCCCATCCCTAAGCAGGCTGGTGGGGGTGGGGGGGCACAGGGCCTGGAAGGGAGGGGGCATTGGGAGAGACCAGGAGGTCAGGCTTTGGGACTGACCTAGGACTCCGGTGGCCTCCAGGCCCGCAAAGCGCTGCATGGCCGCAATGGCCTTGGTCAGCTCCTCCTGCGTCTGTAGCTGCCCGGTTGCGGGGTCCGGTGGGGGCAGGTAGCCGAACCTGATCAGCCACTCCTGAGGCAGAGAGAGTGAGGGGTGCAGGTGGGGGCTCGGGCGGGGGCTGGCACTGCTGTGAGGGGCAGGCCTGGTCAACCCCACCCCAGGCCTCCACTAGCCCACGGACACCTGTCCCCCGGCCTTCAGTTACTGTGCAGACAGCTGCCGAGAAGCATCTTCATAAACCTGAGGCCCCCACCGAGGGGGGCACTGGGCTGAGACCCCGGTTTATGGATTCTGGTCCTGAGCCGCGCACACATGGTGGTTAGGAGCCCAGACTCTGGAGCCAGGCTGCCTGGGCTCAAATCCCACTATTCCCTCGGCCACCTCCTTCAGGGGCTGGTGACGGGGGACCTTGACCCTACCCACAGGCCTAGCCCGGGGGTCTGCGCCCTCGATCCCAGACGTCCCACCCTCCTGTGTAGGCCCCTCTCCCCACAAGCGGAGCACCACCAGCCAGTCCTCTCTCCCAGGCCCCTCCAGCTCCGCCTAGGACCCCGAGGCCTCTGCAGGGGCGGTGGGCTCCCGAGCCCAGCAGGAGCATGGAAACAACTCCCAAGCTCGCCAGAGGGGACCCCAAGGACAGTCTAGCAGCAGGGCGAGCCCCTGGCAGGTTTGGGGGGCAACGCTGCCAGCCCCCGCCTTCAGGTGGACACACAGAGACAGGTGGGCCTGCAGCGACCACGGACCCCCCCAGCAAGGCGCCCACAATCCTGCTGCGAAGGGCCAGTCAGCCCCACCGAGCCAGGAAGGGCAGGGAGGGGGCGCCTGGGGGCCGGGCATCTAACCCCCCACCCACCCCCACGCCCACCCCCGACTTGCCAGCTCATCCCGATCTCAAAGGACGCAGGAAAATTGCCAAATGCTGAGGTTAATTTTTTTTCCTGGCAGTTAATACATTTTGAACCATCAGAGGCGGCGGCGGGGGCGGGGGGGGGGGGTGTTAACTGGAGCAACAGTGGGTCCGGGTGGGAGCCCGTCCCGGAGGCTGCAGGGCGCCGGGGCCGCAACCCCCAGGCCCCCCCAGGCCCCCCCAGGCCCCCCGCGGCCACGAGCCCCGCCCCCGCCGGCCGGGCCCCGCCCCCACCTCCCGCCGTCACCAGGGCACCGCCTGTCTCCAGGGCAACGGGCTGCACGCGGGAGGGGGGTGCTGAACCTTCCAGAAGGGGGGAGGGGAGGTCAGGGGGAGGGGCCGGGGGAGGGGAGGTCAGGGGGAGGGGCCGGGGGAGGGGAGGTCAGGGGGAGGGAGGGGAGGTCAGGGGGGAGGGGTGGGAAGGGGGAGGGAGGGGAGGTCAGGGGGAGGGAGGGGAGGGGGAGGGGCGCCCAACCCCAGTGGCCGCCGGTGGCCACCCCAGCCTGGGAGACGCCCCCCTCCAAGGGCGCCCCCAGCTCAGCCGGTCTGCGGAGCGGGAAACTGAGGCCCGGGCACCCCGCTGCCCCAGTCACCGCCAGCCTGCCCCCGCGTGGCTCCCCCGTGCCCCGGTTTTACATCTATCACCCGTGGGCACCACGTGCGTCTGTGCTGGGCGCTAACAGATGCCCCGCGCGCCCCAAACGCCCTCGTGCCTTTGGGCACATTTCCGGGGCGCAGCCCCCCGGGAGCGGCCCCTGCTGATCCCTCGCTGCACAGATGAGGAAACCGAGGCCCAGAGGCGGCGGGCCGGCTGAGCCTGCGCCCCCCTACCTATAGCCAAGCATGGCCCCCACCTGCTCCCTGTCCGCTCTTCACCCTCTCACCCCATGGGGTGACCCTCACCTCCACTTACAGCTGAGGAAACTGAGGCCATGACGACTGGCCCGTGGGTTGCTGGCTGTTGGGATGATTTCAGATCCCCCTCTAACTGCCCATGGACACAAGTGCTCACAGTGCCAGGCGCTGGGGCGACAGCGAGACCCCGCCAGGGAGACCCCCCTCTGCCGCTGTCCTCTGGAGCGGAGTCTCATGGGGACCCAAGAGGAACAGGGGAAGCATTGCCTCACGAACAATAACTACCACGAGGGGTCCTGACCGCTACCCACGGTTGGACACGTGCCTGTGGTCACACAGCGAGCCTGGGGCTGTTGGGCTTCAGGGCCTATTCCTGCAACGGCTGTGCTGTGGTGGAAGTGAGGGCTCCTACCTGGGGGTGACCTGAGGGGTGCGAAACAGCTGGCCACGTGCCCAGCGGCTCGTGCAAAGGCCCTGAGGCAGGACCTGGCTGGGAAGTTCAGGGAGCAGAAAGGGACTGAGCGGCGGGAAGAGGGAGGGAGATCTGAGAAGCAGGTGTCAGTCTGTATCCTGTCCAAACCCGTCTCATCCCTCAGAGCTGGCTGGTGCTGGAGGGCAGCCCAGTGGCTGTCAGCTAACGAGTGACAGATGCATCACCCTTCATGTGCACCCAGCATCTCACTGGAAGCCCAGATTGCCATTAATGAAGAGACAGAAGTCACGGGCGCCTGAGCACCTTTGGCAGTCCCTGAGGACAGTGCCGTGTTGGAGAACACTGCAGAACCCCGGGTCCTCTCAGCCATCCCTGTCCGCCTCCCCCTCAAACGTGAGGCTCCCCTGACTTCCCGCTGTGAGCCGTTCAGGGGCATCACCCAGTTAGCGTCCTATGGCTCTGTCCTCTTGGCCCCATTGAACAGACGAGCAGACTGAGGCCAGTGCTTGGTCAGGTCCCAGGCTGGTGAGCAGCAGCCTGGGACCCACACCATGAAAGGGGACCTGGCGCCCTCCGGGCTCAACCACAGGCGTCCAGCACGGTCCTGCCCAGGCCACACTGGCTCCCACACCAGAGTCCACAAAGACTTCTCAGTTCCTCAGCCCTGGCAGCCAGCCCACAGCCTGAACTCACTTGTTGACGGTGCCTGGGGGTGGGAGGGGCTTGGGGAGCAGGCTGGGGGTCTTAGGACTTGCTGCCCATTTATATTCGAGTTCCCCTGGCTGTGCCAGGGGCCTTGGAGCAGAGGGTTGCTCTTCTCTCTCCCCGTCTCTCCTCTCCGTTAACCCTTCCCAGCTCCCTGGCTCTTGGCTGAGGGCATGTGGCCAGTTTCTCCATTGCGGCTGTGAGGGATACGCCTGGTCTCCTGCCAGGCCTATGACTCCATCCTGAGCCCACATAGGGTCCACAGTTCCCTTGGGCACTGGGTCCAGAAACCACAGGCTGAGGCCAGAGTGATGAGGGTGACAGTCACCCCTGCCACCCCCCTCACCCCATGCCGGCCCCAGGAGGGGGACAGGGTGCTCCCAGTGCTCCCAGCAAGGTCCTGGCTCCCACCCACCATCATCACCCCTGCCCTGCTCAGCCCCTGGGAGCTCCCGGGTCACTGAGGGTGCTACTTGTCCCAGCCATCCTCATGCACAATCTCAGCCACAGACCCCTGTCACCCTCTGGGTGTCAGACAGCCAAAGTCCTACCAAACATAGACTGTTGCTGGGAGTAGAACATGTTTCGAGGGCACATTGGGGAAATCTGCCTGCAGGCCCCATGTCGCATCAGGCCTGTCCCCCGGGCCCCGGTCCTCACACACCACCTGGCAGGTCCACGCCAGCCCCCTGCTGAAGGCTGTGACATCGTGCAGTGAACCTCGATGGGGCAGTCGGATACATCATCAGGGACCGTCCACGAGGACAGACTGTGAGGCGGAGACCGCAGGCACACAACAGTGGCAGCACACTGCCACCCACAATTACAGGGCCCGAGGCCCCGAGGCCCAGACACTTCTGTTTTTTTGTTTTTGTGCCCCGACGGGGAATTGAACTGGGGACCTTTCAGTGTCCAGGGTGACACTCAACCAACTGAGCCACCCCAGCAGGGCCCAGACACTTCTGGAAGGATCCCAGGGAAAGGGGAGACAGACAGACAGACAGAAAGACACACACACACACACACACACACACACACACACACACGGCCTGAGTATTTTGCTCCTGGTATTACCTGCTCAGAAAGAACGAAAGACTCGGCACAGCGGGGGCCCTTTTGTCTCACTCCACCAGCCTGACAGCCACCACGGGCCGGGCACAGCGGCCTCAATCGGGCTTTGTTCCCAACTAAAGCCGGGTGGCCGGCCACTGCTCACGACCCTGAGCCGCTCTGTCTGGATGACGCTGGGTCACATCACAAAGGGGCCCTTCTCCTGAGAATCCAGTCAGCGGGCCCTGGGTGGTCTACAGAGGGGGTGGGAAGGAGCCCCTGCTCCCCACAAATCCGGGGTGTCTTGCACCCTCTTGCACCTCTGGGGCTCAGGCTCTGAGGTGTCACTGCCCCCCAACCGCCACCAGAGGCCGCCCTCTGCCCACAAACCAGCGGGCGGGAGGGTCCTGGCCTCCTAGGGGTCGAGGCTCTCCCAGCGAGGGCAGCGTCCTCTGCTGTCCCCACTGGGCCCAGCGCCAGGGCCCTGTTGCTCTGGGCTCCAGGCGGGGAAGCCACGTGCGCTGTCCAGCACATCCCACAGGGTTCGGGCTGGATGACCCCTGGGTGCTGCTGGGGAACCCATGGGAGCAAGGGGAGGAGGAGACTCCCAGGCCAAAGCCGGGAGGAATGCGCCCGACCCCTCTCTCTGGGCGGCGGGGAGGAACTTGGGAACTGCCCTGGGTCTGATGAACGAACTCGGCTGGACGGGGGGAGCCCCATCCCGACTGGGACCCCCATTAGCCTTCCAGGCCTGGGTTCTATTCTCACTCAGCCCAGACCTGGAAACACCATGTCCCCAGACCAGGCGCCCCAGGAGGGGATCCGGGAACCCCCAGCTCTGAAGAGCCGGGAGGAGGTGGGTGAAGGTGCACAATCGCAGGGGCAGCTTGGCTGGGAGGAAGCCAGCTGTGGGGTCCCTCAAACGTCTGGATGCGGGGGCCCTGGCTGCACCCTCCCCGATGGCTTCGAGGCCTGGGACGGCCAGGTGGTGCTGGCCAGAGCCTGTTTCTCACCCAGAACCTGTGGCCAAGTCCCGCCAGGCATGGAGCTGCAGATGCCACCAAATGCCCTCGGCTGCCTGGAACCCACCTGGAGCTCCCTAAGGCCAACGGCGCTGGGAGATGGGCCGCCAGCACCCCTTTAGGAGACTGGCGGTGGATGTGGGGGGCGGGAGCGCCCGGTGCCCGGGCCCAGGCCCCTCCGTCTGAGCGCAGCCAGGGCAGCTGCAGGGGCGGAAACCTCAGAAGGAATCTGGTTAATGCACCGGCGCCCTGGCCTGGTCTCCGGGGTACGGGGTGGCAGACCCGTATAGTCTGATCTAAATCTCCCAGGTCCACAGGAGGCTCCAAGCCTGGCGGGCTGCACGGCGGAGGGGCTGTGGGAAGAGGCCGCCGCCGCCGCCTCCAGTGCGGCTCCCAAGCCAGTGGGACAGCTGGTGCTGGCGGGACGTGGGCGCCGGGGAAGGCGGTGGCGGGCTGCGCCCGAGCCTGGGGCCGGCGGGGGCACCCATCACGCTCAGGACAGGGCCACGGGGGCGGCGGGGCCAGGCTGGGCGCCCGGGCAGTGGAAGCGGGGGTGGCGTGGGGCTAAGACCCACGCCCGGCGGGGGCTCAGGGCCGGCTCCCTCACTCCCCAGCACCCTCCACGGAGCCAACTCGAGAACCCTCCGCGCTCGGGGCGCCCACACTCCGCAGCCCCGGCCTTCCCTCGGCTGTGGGTGCGCGCCCCTCTCCCGCCCTTCCCCGGGAACGCGCGCAGGGCGCACTTCTCCCCGGCCTGCGACGCCGGCCCCACCCGCCGGGGGTCCCCTTCGGGGCCGCTCCGAGCCGGGCACGGGCTCGGGCCGGGGGACCCCGCTTCCCTCCGCGGGCTCCTGCGGCTGCGGCGCGCTCGGAGCGCACGGGGCGGGCGCCAGTTCCCAGACGCGGCGCCCGCAGGTCCGGCTCTCGGCCCGGCGCCGCCTCAGCTTTGCCGCCGGGGAAATGGGTGCAGGGCGCCCGAGGGGTCCGCCCGCCCGGGACCGCCTCGCGGCTGCGCACTCACCACCCCCAGGCTGAGGTCCTCGGCGCGGGGCGCGGGCGCGGCGCAGCCCCCGCGGGCCGCCAGCGCGAGCAGCAGCAGCAGCAGCGGCAGCGGCGGGACCCGGGCCCGGGGGCGCGGCGGGCCGGGCATCGCGCTCACACGGGGGCGGCGCGGCGTGGACGTCCCCGCGCCCGCGTCCCGAGCGCCCCGCGCGCTGCTCCCGGCCGACTGAGCCGCCCAGCGGAGGGCGGGGCGGGGCATGCTAATGTATGCTAATACAGCCGGCCCCCGCGCCCCGCCCACCGCCTTAAAGGGCCCGCTCCCTGCGCCCCGAGCCCCGCGGGGATGTTCGGAAGCCCCCGCGCCAGCCGCGCGATTCCCCCGGGGGCGGGGCGGCCCGAAGGAAGGAGTTTGCCCCGTGTCCCCGCACGGTCCCTGGCGGGTGGGTGCAGGGTCCAGGGTCCGGGCCGCACCCCCGGGGAGCTGACCCGGGCTCCCGCCCAGACCCCGCGCGGCAGCCGCAGCGCCCAGCGGACGCCAGGTGGCGCCCTTGCCCCGCAGTGGAAGCGGCTGGGGGCGGGGAGCGGGGAGCGGGGCGGAGGCCGTGGGGGGGGCTGGGGTGCGCGCGGGGAGGGGAGGGGTGCGCTGGGGTGAAAGTTTGGGAGGGGCAGGGGTCTCTGGCGGGGCCAGCGAGGGCGGACGGCCTGTGGTCACCGTGGGCTTGGGGCGGGGCGGGGCTGACTTTTTGGTAGTTCCTGCGTGCGAGTCCGGCGCATGCTCGGAGCTTCCCGTGTTAATCGCGTTCACTTCTCACATCCTCTGCTTAAAACTAACATTCCCGTTTCGAACGAGGAGACCGAGGCCCAGAGAGGTGCAGTGACTTGCTGGAGGTCGCACAGCCAAAGGGTCCCGGGCAGGCTGTGCGGGCTCCCGGGCCCCAATGCAGCCGCGCGCGCACCTCGCATTGGGCTCCCTCCCTGCGGGGCTACGGCGGCTCCCTCTGCGCCCAGTCACAGCTGTTGTTGGGACCTATGTCCCATTCTACAGACTGGGAAACTGAGGCCCACGCACTTCCGCTGAGTCTCCGTCCCCGTCTGAGGGGCTGAGGGCTGGGTTCCAGGCAGAGATCCCTCCTCCCGGTCCCCCGCTTTCGGGGGCCTCGCTCTTCCCGTGCCTGTTTCTCCCTGAGCCTCCGCGGCCCCGTTGGAGCTGCACCTGCTCGCGAACCCATTACGGTGACGGAAGGCGGGCGAGCTGCGAGGCGCCGGGCCTGCGAGGCTCCTCCCGGGCACATCCCCGCATTTTGCTCACGTGCACCAGGACCGCGTCGCGGGCACTGGCAGTGGCCCAGCTCAGCCTGGCGGCCGTCAAGGAAAAGGGGATTTATGGGCTCATTAAACTGGGACATCCCAGGGCGCACTGACGTCACCTCTGTGGGCTTGGTCCTCAGGCAAGATCTCTCCGATGGCAGCAGGGGCCCTGCAGGGCAGCTAGGGGCACCCACACAGCGTGGTAAGCCCAGCCACGGTGGGCCGTCATTGGATAATGTGGGTCATGTGTCCATCCCCAAACCAACCATGTGGCTGGGGGACAGAAGTGAGCCCCACTACCTGCACTGACCTGGGAAGGAAGGGAGGTGCTGACAAGGAAGTGGAGGTGAAGTTGAAGCAGGAAGGTGGATGGCAGGCAGGGCTGGATCAAGGGCCTCAGCAGAGGCGTAGATCCACATGGTGTAACAGTTCTGCCTGCATTTGAGGACTCTGAGGGCGAACCCCGGCTGAGGGGCTGTCTGAGGCACCATGGAGGGACCAACATCAAGGGGCGGTGAGGCAAGATGTGGCTAGTGACAGTGGCCTAGGGTCACAGACATAGGAAGGGCCTACAGATAGGCCAGGGTTCTCTTGATAGGCCGAGGTGGCTGGCAAATGGTGCCGGAACCACGGACATCGGGATGTGTCACTTCTCGGAGGGACTGTGGCACCACAGCTGTCTTCCCTTCAAGCCTGCCACTGAATTCTGGCGTTTGAACGTGGCCAGAATCCAGGAAAGAGGCTGCTTTCCACCCATCAGATGGGCCACGTGGAAGGAGCCATGTGTCGTGTGCCCAGGAGGGTCCGGGGAGTGAGGGCTCTCTCTGGTGCTGCTGGAGCGAGTACCAGCTGGTGTAGTCTAGCTCGAAGGCCACTGGGGAGCAGCAATTAAAATTTAAGAACTGCATTTTCTAGGGCCCAGCATTCCCAGTGTGTGTCCTAGAAAAACACGCCCGTCTGTGCAAGAAGGCGAATGCACGTGGAAACAGTAAAAAAATACCAGAAACTGCTCAAATGTCCCTCCGGGGCTAACTGGCTAAACCAGGGCCATGTGTATGGTGGTGTTGGCTGGGGTCCCACCTATACCGTGTACCCACTAGTGACTCCTGGGGGGGGGCATGTCCCACTGGAGAAATGGGCACCTTTCCTAAACCCTTGATGTGCTACGGAAGCTGGTGGCTGACCTGACTGGCCACACTGGGATACACCCAAGAGGTAGACCGCTGCCTTGAAGTTAGAAAGAATGGGCTAGACCCTGGTGCATCAATGGGACGACACGTGGGGAAGACTCACAAGCCAAACGAGGAAGGAGCCGCCACAGTCAGTAGCTAGAAAAGGTGTTTTCTTCCCATTTTATTTGATAATACATTTTCACAGAAACATGATATTATCTACAAATATACAGGTAAGAGACTGCTGGTCAAAAATCTTAAACCGAAAATGTCATCAAAAATGAATTTACAAAACCACCACTGTCCACGGACGTCCAAGAGCCTGGACGGCGCTCTGTGGGGTCCGTGCAGAGGTGGGCGCCACACCCCAGCCGCCAGCCACGTCTCAGGAGGCACTGGTCTGCATGTTTTTGGAAGCGGCGAGCATCGCTCTGACTTTGGCCATGAGGTCCTGTGGGCAGAGACACAGGGGGACTACATGAGCTCCACTAAGACTTGGGAGGTAGGCAGTCAGGCAGTGTAGTTCATGAAAATGCTGGTGGGCAGAGACAGAGGACGACCTGGGAAGACGGGGTGGCCCCAGGAGCTGAGGTGGCCCCAGCAAAGGGAGGTTTGGGGACACACAGGTCCGGGCGAGGCCGACACCCCCAGCTCCTGGGTGACTAGCTGGGACCCTGTCAGTACCAGTGAGATGAGGGCACAGGATGAGGAAATGGGCCCTTTACACAAAAGGAGAGGCAGACGCCCCACTTCACCTGAGTTATTTTGCTCTGCACGGAAGAAACAATCGCTGAAGAGATCTGACCCTCTTTTTCCTGAGAAACGCCCCTAAAGCAGACAGAGCTTAGAGATTAAAAAACATTTACAAGTCATTATAAGCCAGAGTGAGTGACCGAGATTCAACGATCCTCCCTCCCGACAACCACAGCCCTGCCCATGGGGAGCCACCCTCACAGGCGTGGGGACGCCACATGTGCCAACCAGGCTGACCACGTGACCATCAGCACGGACATGGACGTCACTGCAGCCTGTCTGAGGCTTGGATGATGTGCGGATGGGGAGTTTGGGTCCCCGCCATGGGGACCCCAGTGCCAGCCCCCACCCCAGACGCTCAGTGAGCTCAGGAGCACCCTCAGGTGCTGCAAGAACATGGAAAGCGGCTATGGCCACATCGGCGAACTTCGGATGTCCCCTCCCCCGGCGTCTGAGGACTGCCCCTCGTCCTGTGGAAGCAGGTGGCCCACCCCACACCCCTCACAGCTGAAGTCAGGAGAATCCCAGGGGTGGAGGCAAGTCAGTGACTCCATTGCCCAAGGGGAGGGTTGGGGGAACCTCGCTCCCAAAGCCTGGCTGGCTGTCCTCCCGACACCCATGCTGTCCTCTGCTCACTGATGTGTCCTGAGGGTTACCTGGAGCGTTCCTGGCTGGAGCCCCGGCTCTCCACAGGAGAGATGCTGGCCGAGTGTGCAGAGTGCCGGCGCGGGGCCTGCTTGCTCGGGGACGCTGAGCGGGACTCGGCCTTGGACTTGGTCCGCGACCGTGAGCTCCGCTTCTTCTTCTTCTCGTGAGGGCTCCTGGAAGAAGAGCAGGTCAGTGAGGGTGCGGCTCTGAGGGAGAGGGGTTTTTGCCACGGACAGTCCCCCTCCTACACACAGTTCCCATTACAGCTGAGCATGTTTTATTTAACCCGCAGACTGTGTCGAGGAGACACAGATGCCTACCTGGACCGGGTCCGCTTCCTGCTGACGCCCGGGCTGTTGCTCACCCGGTAGGCGGTGGGTACGCTTCTTTCTTCCCTCCGTCTCTCGGGAGAGTGAGCTCTTCTCCGAGGGGAACGGGACCGTGACCTGGCAGAGGAACAGGCATTTCAGTCCTGCTGACTGGTCGCAGGGTAGCCCTTCGGCCAAGGCTGCCATGGGACTCAGCCAGCGTGTGGGTGACAGGCACCTGTCTGTTCTCCTGGAGGCCTGTTCCCTCACACTCTCACGTCTCCCGCCCCAGAGCACCTGCCTCAGCAGAGCTAAGCTCACTCCATGGTGGGAGCTGTGTGCTGGCCCAAGTTGTCACAACCCTGACTCAGGCCCATGGCCTCCTTCCTGCCTCTGCTCCTGCCTGTTTTAGTCCCTGGGGAACCTTCCGTTCACAGCTACTCCTATCAGTCAGGCGAGGAGCAGCAATGAAATCCAAGCGAGTCACGCAACAGGAGGACACCTGCGCGTAATGAAGGGGGAGTGTCTCCGCTCATGTGGAACTCATGGCCTCCAAGCGCCAACAGCCAAGGACAAGGCTGCTCTCCCTCCACTGGCACGAAGCCCACACCTCCCCCCTCAGCACCTCAAGGTAATTTAGGCTAAATAACCTACAGTGATGACATCTCCCGGATGCAAACCCCCATTAACATTTATTCTTCCTTTCATGTGCCTGGAGGACCCTCCTGCCCCTGCAGTGCCAGGACCCCGCACACAGCCACACCTTGTGACGCCGGCACCCACGACTCCCACTCAAGACCCTCCCTCGGAGTCACAATCCTTAACAAGGGTCCTTTAACAACGGGCTCAGGATCTTTGGTTTAGTTTTTTGTTCATTCGGAGAAATTACTGTTTTGGGAAGACGTGAAATAAGCAGAAATCTGGAAAAAAAACCCAGATTCTTTTTGTGCTGTTTCTATGACAACCCACTCAAAAAAACAATCAAGAGCAGTTTGATTTTGCCAGTTTAAAAATTCTATATTGAATCATTTTAATTAAAACCCTCAAAACAACACATTGTTATTCTAAAGATCAGCATGTAACCACATTCCAAGTTACTCCTGGAACGTCCCAGCAGGAAGGGACCCCTCAGTGACAGCCAGGAGCTGCCGGCTCCTCCCGCAGAGCTGCTCTTCAGCTCATCAAATGGTTTCGTTTTCCCCCAGACTCTGCCTAAGATTAATGTAACAGATCACAAAGGTGAGGTGGTCACACACCTTGACATTTTACCAGGTTTTCCCTCAGAAGAGCTCCCAGAGTGAAGTCTGCTCAAGGCCGCACTGTGGGGACCTACCCAGGAGGTGGCTGTGACTGGGGCTGTGCTCCAGGTCCGGGAGGCCGTGGCTCTGTGAACCAGGCACACCCTCCACACTCACAATAGAGTAGGCTGGGCTGGGTGCAACCAGAGCCCGAGAAAGCTCTGCTGAGGCAAAGCCAGCCCCTGCGGACATTGCCCATGGAATCCTAGTGAGCTCAGCAATCAGGAAATACATTCACTTTAACACCTGAGACTCGTAACTGAGATAATACAAGGCCATTGGTAGTACTGGTCCCACACACAACACCTGGGGGCGTCCTCCTTGGGCCCACACCTGCTGAGCACCGACACTAAAGACTTTCAAGCGGACTCCTATCTCAGGAGGGGGCTGAGGGGCCTTCCCAGTGAGCAGCCCCGGGCGGGTCTATGAAGCAGCTGACTCTCTAGTCTGGCCTGTGATTCCAGCAGGTGGGAAGAGCTCCGGGCCTGGGCCTGTCACTGCTTGGAGGGCCCGCAGGCCTGTGCTATTCAAGTCCACTGTGAGATGCTGTAGGAGAATTTAAACCCTCTGAGAGGCAGGTGTGTCCAAGCAGAGTTTTAAACATAAAAGGAGCAGGAAACCTGCATTTCCCGTGGAAAGAAAGGAGCTGCACAGCCACAGGAGAAACCCTGGGTCAGACTCCGGGGTGAGAGAAGCAGAGACAAGGCCATCAACATGCAACCCTGTGTTAAACTAGAAATCTGTCTGTCTGAATCTTCTACAGCTGCTTAAACACAAGCCCACCTGCTTTACTAGGAGGTGGGTTCTGAGGCCCTTTGTTAAAGTTCTCTGCGGCCTGAATGCTAAGCTGCTCTTTTAAAACCTGGCTCCTGGTGGGAGGGCAAGAGGCCAGTCACTGATGAGAAGGCGGAGCTGCACCACTCACCCTCCCTGCAGCACAGACAGGATGGAGCAGGGGCACAGGCCTCTGCTGCTCTGACGTTCACTCACTCACACAGGCATCACGGGGGGGGGGGGGGGGGGGGGGGGGGGGGGGGAGTACACTCTTCAAACAGACAGACCACCCCCCGACCCCCAACCCTGGGAATGGTTTCCAGTCAGCACATGGGCTACACTTGCTCCTTCCAGGGGCTGTTAAAATCTAATATATCTGTTTAAAAGAAACCTGGCAGTAGTTTGTGAGATTTAGAGTTAAGTAAAAAATAAAAAACATTTGCGTTTTAAAAATCCTCACCTGAGAACGTTCTTATTGATTTTTTTGAGAAAGAGAAATGCTGATGGGCTGCCTCCCGTACATGCTCCAACCAGGCAGCCACCAGGCCCTCATTGGGCTTGCAGGACGCATCTCCCCCCCCCCCCACGCAGATACGCACACCCACCTGGAGCACACCCACCTGGAGCGCCGCGCTGTCCGGTAGGCGCTGGGGAGCGAGTGCTTGGCCTTGGAGTGGGACCGAGACCTGGCCCGGGGTGCGCGGTGCCGGGGGGAGCGGGATCGCGTCCGGGAGCGTCTCCTGTGCTTCTTCTTCTTCTTTTCCCTCCCATCCTCTCGGGGGGCATCCCTGCTCCTGCCTGGGGGCCCTTCCGGGGCCTTAATGTCTAAAGTTGGTAGCGGTCGGCCCCCGCCTGGGAGAGGACAGGCCGCAGGGCCGGCTTCCTGTGAACAGAAGCAACATCTGGGTGTCAGTGGGGACACAGTGTTAAAAGCGCCCACGTGGGCCCTCGTGGGGGACGGGGCCACTCCCCATACCTGAGAGGAGAGCAGCGCATAGCCCCTCGGAACAGCCCAGGGAAGGCCCCCCCATGTCCACAGGATGAGCAGACACTGCTGAGAGGGCCGCACTCGCTCTTATAAATAACTGCGACTTGCCCGGCCGGGAGTGACTCAGCAGTTGAGCGTCGACCTAGGATCCAGGCGATCGGGGTTCGATTCCCGGTCAGGGCACATGCCCGGGTTGTGGGCTGCAGCCAATCAATGACTCTCTCATCATTGATGTTTCTATCTCTCTCTCTCCCTCTCCTTTCCTCTCTCTGAAATCAATAAAGATATGTTTAAAAAAATAAATAAAATAAATAACTGCGACTTTGCACCAAGAGAGACCCCCAGACCTCAGCCTTCAGTGCTCATGAACGTCTGTGCCACCGAGAGGAGAGGAAGCCCAAACAAAAGATGCTGCTCTTGACTTTTTTTTAAGAGAAAGCAAAAGTTTATTGAAGGAGAGACAGGAGTCACAAACCACTGGAATGGCCACCACAGAGCCCTGGTTCAATATGGTGGCCAGACAGTGTTCACCTTTTACAAGGAACACTGGTCCACGTCACGTTGTAAAATAAAAAGTGAGTTTGCAAACCAAACCCAAACCCTGCAAAAACAACCGCCACCCACCCTCAGCCTGGGAAGGAGCTGGCAGACCCCTACCTGTGCCTCAGCCCAGAAGGTGGGCTCTGGGCAGAAGAGCTGGAGACAGACCTTTGTGACATCCTGACCCCGAGTGTGGACCGGGGAAAGCTACCTGAGGGCAGTGGGGGTTTCTAACAGGTACAATCAAAGCCCCAAGCCATCAGCCATCACATGGGAACAGAAGAGAGCCCACCAGCTCCTCAGCCAGAGTTCCTGGCATCGATGGGCCTGAGCGCAGGCACTGTGGCCTGTGAATTTCATTTAATTTTAATTAAGTTAACCTTAAGTGGCCATGTGTGGCTACTGGCTACCACATTGGAAGAGACAAATCCTGAAAAAATAATACGTTTCAATGTAAATGTTACTTGTGGCTTAACCACAGAGGCTCCACTGCCCATTAATTCAATGGGATATGAGCCACTGGTGAGCACAGACCTCGCCTGCGTGGCTGTGTCGGGAGGCGCCTGGCTGAGCCCGTCACACAGTGGACGGAATATGAACGTTGCAGCAAAAGTGATTAGAGTAGAAATCATCACGGGGGAGGGAGCACACAGGCCGGCTGCCAGAGTGTCTGGGAGAAATCAGGGGGGAACCTTTGAGAAATGAGTCATTCGTAAGCGTAAACTGCACGCCATCCCTGCTCTAATAATATGGCAATAACTCCGATCCGTCCTCTGGTCACCACGATGTGTTTGCTCACAAATCAGCACTGGAACGGACAGCAACTGGTCCCCACTGTGGGCAGGGAACTTCTGGAGAGCAGGCGGAGTGGGTCTCAAATAGCATCAACCAGAACATGGGCAGCTGCACACACTCGAGATCGTCTACCAAGTCCGAGGCTTCACACTTGGAAAAGTGTCCTCCCCGCTGCCCGGGAGCAGCCCCACTGCCAGATGTGTGGTGGATGCGGTTTTCAGGACGACCTGACCACTTCCTGCTCTGCTGGTGCCGTGTCCCCCATCTGGCTGGCCTGGGCTCCTGTCGGCCCGACACACTCTCGTCTACATCTGCCTGCTTCCCGAGGCCAGGCTCTCCCACATCCGTTCGCGGGCCACCAACTCTGCCTCTTCCTCCACAGACCCTCTGAGCTGATCAAGCCTCCTGGGGTCTGTCACCTCTCCAAACTAGGGGTGGCTGCTCAAGGCCTCGTCCTAGCCCAGTCCTCAACAAACCCCTCTCCGATGGAGGTGGCTGCAGGCCATAGGCCACCTCTGTCTCCTGGAGGCCCGGGCCATCCCCACCGGCTCATCACCTCAGAGCTGCTCCGTGCCTGCAGCACCCTGGTGGACATGCTCGTGCGCGGCGTCGACCGTGTGCGATTTTATGGTCACTGGGTGCGAAACAGACTTCTCATCACAACCTAAAGTGCCTGGTGCTGGGAGGGTACCAGGCTTGGCAAACATGCTGGTTTTGTTCCTGTTTCCTTTTCAAACTCTGGCTGGACCTGTAAACTCAGCAGGATCATTAACTTGAACACACTTCTGTCACCTAAAGAGTGTCCTGAAGCCTGTTGTGTGAACGATCGTATACCAACTCAAAAGGTGCACTTTCGGATGTCTGGTTTCTCTCCACTTGGAGTAAGAACACGCAGACACCAAAGATGGTCGGCTCCCATGGGGCCCACCACTAAGTCTCCACCACTCCGGGAGCTGAAACCCTGCACTGTGGGCTGGGGTCAGGGCGTCCTGCACCTGAATGCTCGGCAGAGTCAGGCACCGTCTCCAGAAGCTACTTTAGGCTGGAAATATTTCCGAGCGTGAATCTCATTTATGACAATTGCCAATTTAATTCAAGTATTTTTGTTTCAAAGCAATTAAAGGCATTCATCACCGTCTGCTAGTGCCATCGCATTTTTGTTGAAATCGTTTAGTAGCGACAATCTCTCCCGCTAGACACCCAGCAG